>NC_056725.1:128623671-128721171 GCF_019279795.1 Protopterus annectens | reverse complement strand
TTATGGATGGATGAGTACTGAGACGTGTATTCAGTACTTGTTTGAACACTAATATTTAAAAGTGTTTATGCCTTGAGACTACATTGCAGTGGAGGCATAACCACTGCAACACAAAGCTGATGTAATTCTTTCAGGTGTGTATTTCATGATACTTCAGATACAATTATTTCTCTGATATCAGTGTTTGATATACAGGTCTATGAGCTATAAACTCAGACAGGCAGGTATTCTAGTCTGGCAAGATAAAGTTACTGAGTATGTAAGAGAATGCTAACAGACAGGATGGGCTTCTCCAAAAGAATTAATATTTACAATTTGACTTAATGTAAACATTTACAACTGGGGAGGGAAGGGACTAATTTTGTACTCCTTTTAATGGAAGCCATATGCATTCAAACACAAAGCTCAGATTATTCCTTCAAGTGTATATTGTCTGACATCTGTAAAATGAATTTTTGTGCGACATCCTCAGTTAGTGCACATTTTAAGAGGTACTTGATGCACATTGCATATGTTCAAATCCAGTAGTGTATGCCTTTTATAATTGTGTTCACAATATAGTGGTTACAGTCCAGAGTGGGTCATTCAACATCTTGATGTGTGTAATGATAGTGTTAACAAAAAGTGCTATAGGACATGTGTTATGATATTTTGATATGTTTTTGAGATGAGTAGGTGGTGTTCATCCAGTAACTGCTGTACTTCCTTATAAACATGTCCAGTATAATGATGTATTCTATTGCACAACATTTAGGACAAAGCACATAAGTATTCAATGTTGTGGAATAGCTATTGTCATTTGTCATTTTGGGGAAAAAATGCTGAGAATTTGCTTCTAGCAGCGTGGCTGTGCTGACAGTTGTGCAATGGAAGTAGTAGTGAATGCGTGGAGGGTGCCAACATTGTTTCAGGCCAGTGTACACCTGCTGTATGTGACATTTAGCAGTTTCTGCAGTTCACTTACTACCTGATGATACTGTGATCTAGGTATTACAATGTATTGCACAATGCTCAGTTCAGGAGACATCTTTTATTTACAATATGACAGTATACTGCCTTCAGAGATGTAACTTTTCATGCTGAATTAACTGTGTTTGCATGGTAGCAGCAGGTACTCTTCTTGTAATATGATGATCACAAAGGCAGATACAACTGCTTTACACCCCAATCACATATAATAAAGTGAAACGGTGCATGCAGCAGTCATGAAAAAGATGAGAGAAAGGAACTACCCTGTAATTATTTAAAATCTTTATGGAAAACTAAGGATACTATGGCACTGTTTAGATGGAGCTGGAACAGTATTGTGGACTTCTTAGTGGATAATAGACATTTAAAACATATTACTTACTTACTTAAGTAATTATTTACAGGTAGGTGGACTGGTCCAGCAATCATTTTCAGCCTCAGATCAGATTCAGAGGCAACAAACAGTGCAAATAAATTTAATTTATGCACGTCAAATATGATAGATTGTTAAGATTTGCATAATTGAAAAAAAAATGTCATATACAGTTTTTATGTACTTTTATAAAGTAGAACATGATGCAGTTCTTATGCATTTCTAATAAAATACCAGGAGTATGTTAGGTTTTATTAACTTATATAGGTTACAAAACAGTTTGGTTATAAGATTTTGCTTCTTAAAAAAATTAAAACTGAATTTTTGAAGAGGAAAATTCAAATGGAAGTGAGTTAAAAATTAAATGTTACAGAGACAGGCTTGGAGACAAAGAAGAGAACACAGGTGTAGGAAGAAGTAATTAAATGAAAACAAGGAGAAACTGTAAACCGTTTTTAGAATTGTAAGCCTTTTAAATAGTTTACCCATTATCCCTAAAACATTTACAAGCAACATCCTTGAAGAGGTACTCAGAAAGGAACATCTTAAACTTGGTAAGAGTATTTTGATGCTTTGTATCAGATGATTGTTTCAGACAACATGCCCTGTTTATGTGAAGGTCATTCACCAATGAGTGTTTTAAATGAGGATGGCTGAATGCTGTTAAGTTATCTTGTGAATTCTTTTGGGAGTAGAACTGTTCCCTGAATGGGAGATTTCTTTTTTTTTTTTTTTTTTTGGGGGGGGGGGGTAGTAGCCATCCTTTACAATTTTATATAGTAGGGTGCATAGAAGAAAAATGGACCTTTCATTAACAGGTAGCCTATTTAGGTCATTTAGTAGGATGCAGTGTTGTACACAGGAGTCAGAAAGTAGGTCAGTTCTGACAATTTTATTCTCAGTGACTTGATGTCTTTGAATATGATAAGCATAGTGCAAAGTGAGTACAGAAAGACAGTATTCTAGTTCAAGGAGAAGAATATTCTTGACCGGTGCTTTGTGGGCAGTAGGTAACAATCAAGGGGTCTATATTAAAAGACCAAAGAGGTGTTTCAGCGAACACCTCTTGGTCGACACGTAATGAGCGAATGCACTAAAGCGCAAATGCTCAAAACAGCGGTTTCTTTCCCTGGAAAAGAAACCGCTGGTACAAACTCACACACACACACACACACACACACACACACACACACACACACACACACACACACACACACACACATGCACATTTTAAAACATAACACCCCCCACACCCCTAACTAAATATACCAACTCTGAGATCGCACTACAGTGAGGAAAGGGGCGAACACACAAGGATGTCCAAGGGATTTCTTTCCCATTCGCACTTTAGTGCATTCACTCATTAAGTGTTGACCAAGAGGTGTTCGCTGAAACACCTCTTCGGTCTTTTAATATAGACCCCAATCAAGTATATGGGAAAAACAGTAGATATGTTGTTTGGTGTGCTGGACAACCTAAATACTACCTTTGGTGTGGGAATCTGGTACATTTTAGACACAACTGTCCTGGTTTATTCTGCATAGAGTATGTGCAACATGTTGATAACTGCTCTTTCTGTGAAAAATATATATAAGATATTGTAGCAATGAACATGTTGGGTTGATTACCCTAAAGTATGTAGCAGAAAATGTAAATATAAATGGGCCTTCTGATTTAGACCCTTTTGATGGAAGAAATTTCTCAGCATGACACCACTCAATCTGGGGTGAAGGTCAGAGGGAAGTTGTTGAGAAGTCTGTTATAAAATCCGTTTCAGAATTAAATGTAGATGTGCATTCTCAGAAAGAAAGTACTGTTAGCTATATTAGCAAAGAGGAATTGTCTCCCAACCAAACAGTATTTTAAAAACTGGGGAAAGCACAAAGGAAAATAGCTTTAATAAATTATGTCAATAGGTGTATTAATATGTTAGAAGATGAGACACGGCAATGGATAAAAAAAAAAATTATGTTGTGATGTTTGCTTATTACAAGATGTGCAAAGGGTTTTTTGGCAGTTCAGATGCATATTTACATCACACAGGATATTGGTCATTTGGAACAGGTCTCTGTTCTGGGAAGGTGACTTTCTTTTTAAACAGAGAAATTAAAATTTTACATGTTAATGTGATTGATCCAGGCAGGGTATTAATACTAGATGTTATGTGTCCAAGATGTTGATGGATAATAATAGGTTCATAGGTAGGTACTAGGCTATCAGCCCAAGGGCCTATGTAAGCCTAGCCAGCAAGGTAGTATAGCTTACGCCACCCAAGAAAGTTATTTTCCTGTGCCACTGTCCAGCAGAGACACAGAAGTGATCCCGGGGTGTATTTCTTATTTCCCATCCACTCATCAAGATTTTTCTTGAAGAGTGCTAATGAAGAACTTTGTTTGACATAGATGGGTAGCTTGTTCCAGAGTATAGGAAGTCTCTGGGACAGGAATCTATCACTCCAGTGTGTCCTGTTTATTGAGGTGACAAGGTTTAGGTCCCTAGAGCATGTAGCTCAGAGGAACTGGGATTTCTTTAGGTGTAGCATGTCCAACAGCTCTGGGTTTGACATATCTTTATATGTTAGGCAGAGATCACCTCAGAGTAGGCAATATGCTACAGAGTAAAGCTGGAGTTTTTTGAGGCTGTCAGTGTAGGGCATTTGTTTGAGGCCAGTAATCCTCTTTGTGAGGTACTTCTGTGGCCTTTCCAGCTGCTGCAGATGTCTTGTGAGGTACATCCCAAAAGGGGAATTGTACTATATAATGGGTCTAATGAGTGATGAGTAGAGGGGAACAAAGACCTCTTTTTTCCTGGATGAGAGCCCTTTTATGATGAGGTGTGTCACGTAGAAGGACTTCCTAACTACTGTGGTGATGTGACTATCAAAGGAGAGACGACTGTCCATCTGGGTCCCAAGGTCTCTTATCACGCATTCAGTGTTAAGTAGATTGCTGCCTATGTGGTAGTTCATGGGTACAGAGCTTTTACCAAAGGGGATGACACTGCACTTTTTGGCATTGAGCTTGAGGCCATGGCTCTGACACCAGGCATCTGTCTCAGTGAGGCCCTTCTGTAGGATGTCCACATCATTCGGGGACTTGACTATGGCTCCTAGTTTTCAGTCATCTGCGAACTTCATTACCAGAGGCCTTCTGTGTTAGCCTGTACTTCAGAGAAGTAGATACCAATCAGGAGAGGTCCCAGAATGGAACCCTGTGGTACTCCACTTGTCATTGCTTCGAGGTCAGATTTGGAGTTTGCAACTTTTACAGAGTGGGTTCTGTCAGTGAGCCAGTTGGCAACCCCTCTTGTGACATAGGGATTTATACCTAGTTTAGTGAGTTTAACTATAATTCCAGAATGGGGGATGGTGTTGAAAGCCTTGGCGAGGTCAAGACAGGCTGTGTGAACCACCTTACCCTCATCCAATGCTTTGGTGACTGCCTCAAAGAAGTTGATCAGGTTCAGGAGGCATGATCTGCCTTTCACAAACCCGAACTGGGTGGGATTCAGAGTTTGGAGGTAACCAATGTCTTTGTTTATGAGTTCAATGATGATACGTTCCATGGCCTTGCAGACCAGGCTCATCAGGCTAATAGATCGATAGGTCCTGGGATCAGTGGTGGCTCCCCCTTTGTGGAGTAGGATAACTGTTGCTGTGTGCCATTCAATGGGCACAAAGCCTGATGCAAGGCTATTATTGAACATGGTGCTTAAGTGGGGAGCCAGTTTGTTCTGAAGTTCATGTAAAATGCAGCCTGGGATGTTGTCCGGTCCCATGGATGCTGTGTTTTTGGCTTTAGAGAGTACAACTTTTACCTGCATAGTTGTGATTACAGGGACTCTGCATTCTTCCTGTATAGATATGGGCCCTTTAGGGGGTGAGAGGGGGATAAAGTTAGCACTGAACTGATCTGCCAGGATGTTGGTCATATCAGTTGGTTCTGTAATTTTCGTGCCTTTGTGCTGTAACTCAAAGCAGATCTGGGTGTTGCCATCTAGACTCTTGACATAGCTATAGAATGCTTTGTGGTTGTCTTTGGATTTAGTGGCAATTTTGTTTTCGTAGCTAGCTTTGGAGGATCTTATAAGGGATCTCAGCTTCTTATTGAGGCTGACCAGGGAGCTCCTCCACTCATGGGATTTTACTCTCTTTTGCAACAGATTCTTCCTTCTGTTGTACAGTTTGTTTATGGCAGGGGACCACCAGATTGGCTTCCTTTTTTGAATGGCAGGGGACCACCAGATTGGCTTCCTTTTTTTGGAGGATAGTGTCTTGGTTCTGTTTGGGATAGCATAATCCATGCACTCGTGTAAGCTTATAATAAATGTTTATACACCAGTCCAAGTAAAAGAAATTAGTTATAGGATAGTTTAGAGCCATGGTTGAAATTTAATGGGCTGATTATTTGGGTTCGGGTGGAGACTTTAATTCCACTTTGCAGACAGAAAAAAAGACAAAAGATAAAAATGTTGACAGTGTAGGAAAGTGCAAAGATTTAATTAAAATATATGCTTTAAGTTCTAGAGGTCTATATGGTTGCAATTAGGGCCATATTCCAAAAGCTATTTACAGACAGCACAGCAGACCGAAGGAAGACTTCAGCACACCAGCTACAGATGCCATTTCAGAAGACATGCTGAAAGCAGTCCAAGTGCTTAGCTCTTCAGTACAGTATAATTCTGAATTCTGCGCATGCCTGTCAGATTCCAAAACACATCGTGTGTACGTAACCCAATTTAAGTGCAAGAAAATGCAACACTGACTCTGTTTCCAAAATGCACAGCACATGCTATACGGCATTACATGAAACAGTAACTACTACTATGGATTCCATCATATTCCATAAAAATACTGCAAAAATAAATAAATAATAAAATTGCAACCAGCAGTTTGTGAACTGCAAGAAGCTGCAGTGATACAAGCCATGCATGAGGATGAATCTGTGCACCCTTGAAGGCAGCTAGCAAGAGTCAGAGCAAGGCTGCAACTAAATCAGTTGTCAGACCAGTAAATAATTGACAGATATTGGCTAGACCAAATACCAACAACTGGTGTAGGCTGGAAGCACCATGTGTGCTCCACACATCTGTGCAGACCTTGCAAGGCAAACCCATCTCCCTTGAAATCAAAGTGTGTCTAAGCCTGGGTGTACTTGCATCTGGGATATTCCAGAAACACATGGGGAATGCTGTGGGAATATCACAAACAGCTGCCGGTGATATCCTGGTAAAATTCCTGAAAGCAATGTGCAGCAATGTGGATAACTACATACACGTTCCATCTACCCCCATGGAACAGAGAACTGTAATGCACCAGTTTTACAGCATTACAAATTTCCACCATGTACTCAGTGCAATAGATTGCACACGCATACCTACTGAGACAACAGTAGATCCTGAAGTAAACCGATACATAGACAGAAAGGGCTGGGCATTCATCAACTGCCATTTCATGTATGCAGCAGATGGCAGCATAACAAACATCATGACAACACACCCTGGAAATGTCTGTGATGCTGCCATAGAGAGGGAAAGTGAACCAAGTACCACATTCCAGCAAAGTGAAATACCTGAGGGAATACTATTGGGTAAGTACAGGAACACTGCTAGGATGTAAACTAAGGACAACATGTGTGTTTATTTACCACAACAGGTGACTGTGGTTATCCATTTGAGCTGTGGCTAAGACCCCATACTGTGAACCATTAAACCCTGTTGAGGAGGCCTACAGTAGAGTGCACAAAACAAAACAAAATACCATAAAGTGTGTGTTTGGTGTACTGAAAGCTAGTTACAGATGCCCAAACACATCTTGGGGGGCACTGAGATACACAACTGAGAAGGGGGTACACATGATAATGGCGTGTGCTGTGCTACATAACATGCTAACTAGACCACATGGCAGTCTTCAAGCTGCAGGCATGCATGAATTACTCCAAGATCCCCAGATGTCTGAAGATGAGGAGTAGAAGGATGTACGGGGCAGAAGACACAGGTGTAGGTGAGGGTGTGACCACAAGTGCAGGCCCAGGCAAGATTGCAGCATCTGATGCACAACTTTGAGTCATGACAAGCTACAAGTACAGACAAACACAGATTAAACATTGATATTCAGGTGTTGCCCCACCACAACATCATGATTATATCCAATGATAGTTACCCAGTAGATGTACACACTGAGCAACATACATAACAACATAATCATAACATATAATAGTATGAATGTGTACACATCTATCACAACTAGGTTCATCAGCTCAGTGCAGAACTGACACAAGATGCATACAGATCATACTAGTGTAGCTCTGTATGGCAGGTAAGAAGGGACAAACATCAGTGCAACACATTATTATCTTCCCACTATAAAAAGCTGCAAACAGCTAAACAACTCAGGACATTCTTTATTTCTTTATTTATTTATTGACATTTGATTACCAGGAAAGTCTGATTAGGTAGAAGTCCATTTTCAGTGGAAGCCCGGGGAGAAAAGCTCCAAATTATTACAAAACATTTCAAGAGCAATACTTTTACAATCTTCAAAAATAAAACAAAAAATGTCTGCACTTTAAATAATTTTAACAAATTAGTGATAATAATGAAGAATGGTGCTGCGGTAGCGTTGTTGCCTCACAGTTAGACGTTGCCCGTTCGATTCTCAGTTAGAGCATCTTCTGTGTAGTAACATGCGTGAATGGGCATTCCTTCGTTGAAGGTTGTGCGTTAGGCCCAGCAAGCCAGTACATAAAAATCTACTGCCAATCATTAGCGGACCAGAGTTCCAATGTGGCGACCCCTAACCGGGAAAAGCCGAAAGACACAAAAGTGATAATAATGAAGAACTGTTGTTAATATCACAAGCAAAATATATAACTGTATGTATAAATGAATGTAATAAATGGAGCCAGCTATGTTTAATAAAACTGTTGGACCCCTGTGGCTTCAGACTTGTCAATGAACACTGACAGATGACATTGTCAATGTGCTGTACAGCATCATTATCTCTATGAACAGAGTCGGTCAACCTTCTGTGTTATTTTGACACAGTCTAGGGCACCGAAGCCGATAGTCCAGAATAAGGCCCCATCTGCCCCTGCCATAAATGGAAAAACTTGGCCCAGGTTGCTCCACAGAGGAGACTGACAGGGTGACAACAGCATATGGAGGTGAAGGAGCATGACTTTGACTTGACAGTCTGGTCATGACTACTGAGCCCACAGCAGATAGGCCAACAGTGGAAGTGTGTGGACACTGAAGCACAGATATTGATACCTGCAGCCCCATGCTGACTGGTTCTGCTGACAAGGGTCTGCCTCTCCCATGTGGCAATAGGCTAGTCACAGTCAGGGCATGCAGAACCCTGCTTGTACTATGGCACTGCTGGAGTACTGTAGTGGCCAAGGATTTTATGGACCATGTCATAGATAACATACTTTCATTCTGTGCAGTCAATGACACTATTATCTCACCCTGTCTGTGCTCCTGTCCTTTATGTAGCACACCCAGCTGATGTGCAACATGATCTGTGGCATAGGTAAGTGCACGGATGTCAGATCCTTGACATTGTTAAGAACATTCATTTGCCTGTAGGAGTAGGTGGACACCCTCTGACACATCCCCACTTACCAGCTGCACCCTTATGTGTACTGCGATGGGCAGTTTTGTGGAGAACTGTCAATATCTGCAGCAGTTTCAACATCTGTCTATTGTCCACAGGCCTCATCCAGTCCATCTGGTGTCCCCTCATTGTCAGAATGACTGGACAAGTTTCCCTCCATATCTGATGCTACAGCTGTATCCACATGACTGTCACCATCTTGACCAGATTGTGTTATGTCAGTGTCTTGCGTGCCAGAGGCCATGCTCCCACATCACACATCAAATCCCACACCATGATCACTGGATGGGCTAATGGATGATAAAAGCAGTTGATGTGACAAAAGAAGAGACAGATGATACAGATCAGAACAACGTGCTTACGTCTCATGCTGGATATCATTATGGAAATATGGCACATATATCTCACTGTAACATTACAGGTAATGCTAATTAATTATTATGTCTTGTCTTTGAATCTGTTACAGAATCTACTTAACAGGGAGTTGACAATTATGTTACATGTCTAGCATACATGACATATGTGAGGAACACAAACATAACACACACAAGTCCTCCTGGGAAGGTGGTGCTGTAGAAGGGGGATGAACTTCAACTGTTTGCTCGTCTGGTCAGGATAAAACAGACAAACAGTTGTGGTTTGGTTCAAGCAGCTTTATTACACAAAGCACATCAGTAATGAGGCTTTGTAACTTAAACTTAAAAAAACTTATAAACAGACTGACTACTATACTCATACATGTTAACACTCTGGCTGTTCTCTCAAAATGGCACTGCTGCCTGCACATGCTCACTATTTATATACGTGTGCCTACATCTGGAAATGCTTCTTGAAGTTACATACACATACTCTGATCTACATCCTCCCTATTTGAGAAATAGATCATGTACCCAATGACAGTATTCAATGACATCCAATTACACAGAAATGATCTTTTGACATGCAATTATACAGAACTAATTTTCTGACATGCAATCATAAAAAATTAGGCACATATAAAACAATCATGTCCTGGTTGCTGTGTATTTTACACTAGGTCTAGAAATATGACCTGAACAGGTAACATAAAAGTCAGAATTGGATCTAGCAATGGGGACTGTCATCAAGGAATGTTCAACTTTGGGGACATCTGGGACATCATCAGGAATGGAAATAGGCACTAAGACATGTTCTTCAGTATGAGCATTGTCAGGGCTGCTCTGAGATCTAGAGACTGTATCACAGGTACGATGCTGCAATATCATTTCTGACACAGGAAGAAGATGCCTGTGGTTTCTCCTGTATTCTATACCCTCAGATTCCACTAAGTAGGATCTCAGCTCTGCACATATGCCTCTCACTTGACCAGTTCGATCAAAGTCTTTCGCCGTTTGCATCCTCACTGTCTCTCCTTTTTTCAACGGGCGAAGAAGTCTGCTTGTTTTATCATAGCTGGACTTCTGAAAGGAATGCTTCTTAAAGTGTTGGGCTTTGATTGCTCTGTTGTTTTTAGCATTAGGCACCAACAAACTAGAACTGATAGGCAAGGTTGTTTTGGTTTGCCTAGATTAAAGTCGCTGAGCAGGTGAGCCAAGTAGATTGTCATGGGCTATATTTCTGAGATTAAGTAAATTCAAGAAGATATCAGTATTATCATGCTTTGACCTCTCTAGTAATTGTTTTGCACTCTGTACTGCATGTTCAGCAAGGCCATTTGACTGTGGTTATTCCGAACTACAAGTAACATGAATAAAATCCCACTCTTTTGCAAATTTCTGAAATATTTGACTGGTAAACTGGGTACCGTTGTCAGAAATAACTTTATGTGGACTACCATGGACTGAGAAATGATGTTTCATCTTAGTTATAACAGCACTGGATGTTAGGTTAGGTAACAAATCAATTTCAAGCCAGTTTGAATAAGAGTCTATCAACACTAAGTAATGCTGATTGTTCTACTCAAATATGTCATTGGCTACTGTTAACCAAGGTAGTTCAGGAATATGGCTTAGCTGAATTAGCTCTTTTTGCAAATATGGTTTAGCACTATTGCATACTGAACAAGATGAAGGCACTTTATCAATTTGCTTTGACAGAGAAGGCCAAAATACTAGCCCTTTTGCCCTTTTGTTGGTAAAATAGGAATGTGAGTGGCCACGATGCAAAATCTGAATGTATACATGTTGTAAGGAAGTAGGAACAATAACTTTGTGACCTTTGAAAATGATACCATCTTCCATCAGCATCGCATCTCTGTATGGAAAATAAGGTTGTACTTCTGGCGGTACACAAGATTGCTTTGAAGGCCATCCAACATTGATGAAGTGATTGAGCTTCTGAAAAACTGGATCAGTCTTTGTATGATCTCTTAGCTCATCAAGTCTTGTGGGAGAAAAATTATGCACTTCCATGACATCAAAGTCAAAATGCTCTGCATCAAGCTGTTCCATAGTATTTCTGGACAATCTGCATAAGGTATCAGCCAGATAAAGAAGTTTGCCTTTTTTGTAGACCATTTTACTTTTGTAATCTGAGCATCACTCTTTGTAGTCTTGCTGGAGCGGTATGCAAAGGCTTCTTTAAAATAGTGACTACAGGTTGATAATCAGTTTTGGTTCAGATAGCTCAGCCATAAATATAATCATGGAAATTCGAGCATACTGCATTTCAGTTTGGGTAAGAGTTCTAGATGCATAGGCAACAGGTCTGCCCTCTTGAAGAATAACTACACCAAGAATGAACTTTGAAGCATCACAGTAAAGAACTACAGGTTTGTGGACATCATAGTATCTCAATGTAGGTGGGCTGGCAATATCCTGTTTGAGGTTATCAAATGCGCTTTGATGTTGTCAACCATGACCACACAACATCTTTGCATGTCAGCTCTCTTAAAGGTGCTGATAACTCACTAAAGTCAGGGATAAATTTGCCCAAATAGTTAACCATACCAACAAAATGCTGTAGGGCTTGGACTTTGTCCAGGGCTGGCATCTCAGGAATTGTTGCTTGTTTGGAAGGGTCTGGTCATAAGCCTGTACTGGTAAATAAATGACCTACAAAAGTAACCTGGCAATCTAAATTTACATTTCAGAGGATTGAGCTTCAAGTTCACTTCAAGTGCTCTGTCCAGAACTTTCCTGAAGTTTCTGTCTTGCTTTGCTTCACCATTACCTCCAACCAGTAAATCATCAACTATTATAGCACATGGATAGCCTGAAAACATTTCCTACATTGCATGCTGAAAGACTTCACTGGCTGAATTTATTGCAAAAGACATCCTGAGGAATCTCTATCTACCAAATGGTGTGCTGAATGTAGTCAGGAGTGAAGATTTGTGGTCAAACATTACTTGCCAAAATGAACTCTTTGCATCTAAGACAGAAAAAACAGTGGCATTTGGTATGAGGGTGGCGACCTCTTTGACTGTACGCATAGCATGATGAGGTCTCTTTAATGCATTGTTCAAGTCTCTTGGTTCAATGCATATTCTGATTTCATCTGAACTTTTTTTGTGAGCAGCTACCATGGAAAAGACCAACTCAATTGGTTCTGTGACTGGACAAATCATACCTTGCTGCACCATCTGGTCTAACTGGACCTTGACTTTGTCCTGCATAGCTATTGGAACTCTCCTCACAGGACTGACCTCTGGATCTACTTCCATGGAGTACACAACTGAACATTTGCCTAAAATATCAGCATACTCTGAGAAAATAGCATCACTAAAGCTGGAAATGGGACGTGTGCTTGCATGATGTACTTCTTTGGTAAAAAAAAGCAGTTTCATTCTTAAACTGTCTCTGAGACCTAATAATGACTGCACAGGTCTTCTGACTACATCAAATTGTAAACTGTAACTGTTCCCAGCCGAATAGCATGAAATCACTGAGGCATCAGTTTGAATCTCTTCATCTCCATAAGCAACACGCTTTACACAATTAGCCAAATGAAGTTGCTCACCAGCTCTTACTCTAGCAAATGTTTCTGATGACATTACATTACCCATTGAACCAGTGTCTACTTTGAACTCCATGGGTTCATTGATCAGGACAGTAATAATACTTTGTTATTTGCCAACAAATCAACTGCAGTAACCTTTTCACCAAACACTGACAAACTATCTACATAGAAAGTAGAGTTGCAGCTTTCCACATGATCAACTTGCATTTTTGAGTGACCTTTCTTAATAACTGAATGAGGCTTGCTTGATTTACAAATCTTTTGAAAGTGGTTCCATTTATTACACTTGCGGCATTGCTGATCAAATGCTAAGCACTTCTCTCTTTTAGACTCATGACTGGGACCACAATTGTGACAGGTTACAATAAGACTTGACTTGGGTTTTATTGACTCACCTTTATACTTTACTGAGCATGTCCATTTTGCTAAGCTAGTCTTGGAACTTGCTAGAAATTTACGGGTCCTCCCTGGGAATCCTGCAGGGGTTGCAGCTGCCATGTGCTTAGGCCTGCTTCTGCTTCTGCTTCCACATGCTGCATGCTGTCTTTCTCTAGAGGCTGCTAAAACTAAGCTCTTATCACTTGCAAGCATACTTGTGTGCCTTTCTGTGAGCTGATGGATTTGACAAATCTCTGTGGCTTTGCTCAACATTAAATTGCTGTCACAAAGCAAAATCTTTCTCACTGCAGCATTATTAACACCACACACAAGCCTATCCTTTATTAACTTATCTTTCAAATCACCAAATCTGCACATTTTAGCTTTATTTTTCAAGTCAGTGATATAAGCTGCAAAAGTTTCACCTGGCTTCTGGTCTCTTGTATAAAATAGGTGCCTCTTTTATGTAAGATTTGTCTGGGAGTTGCACATTTCTCTAAATTTACATTTCAAGCACTCAGGGTCTTCCCTTGATTCAGCCAGTAGAACAATTTGTTGGTTCCCCCTCTCCCTCATATACTGCTGGTGCATACACAAATGAGTGCTCTCTTTCAATAGCCTCTAACCCAGCTAAGTTAAGCAAAATGAATGCCCTTGTACGTGCATCTCTGTAAGAAAAAGCTGCTTGTATGAAAATATCATATTCCTGCTCAAATACTCTCCAATTCTCTGCAATATTATGATCAAACACAAGTAGACTGGGTCTGCAAAATGCCTTTGCCATATCAACACACAGTAGTGAAAGTGCTTGAAATTATATACGAACATACACACACACACACACACACACACACACACACACACACACACACACACACACACACACACACACACATGCTAGAACTTTATGCCAGAACTTGTAATTATGCCCAGTAGCACAACAGACTCTGAAATAACTGCACTTTGCCAAATAAGTCTCCATAGCACAAGGACACTTTAAAATCACTGTACTTTATGAAATCACTCCTTATCAATGTAAGAAACATTTTCAAATGACAATATTTTGTGAACAAACTGTACATGGCACAAGAAGCTCAGAGTAAGTAACAGTTCAAAATGAATGTACTTTGAAAATAAATTCTATACAGCACAAGAACCTTTCAAAATTACTATACTTTGTGAAGTGACTCTGTACAGTGTAAGAAACACTATGAAATGGCTACACTCTGCGAACAAATGTACACAGCGCAAGAAACTTTTTTGAAATGGCCGTACTTTGACTGTCTTTGGAAAATAACTGCACTTTGCACACAGCAAACTGAAATAACTGCACCGTAATAAAGCACTCATTCTGCAAACACTTTGCACACTCTGAGATATTTCAAACAACTCTATTTATGCTTTGAATAGCTTTGGTCAATGTGAAATAGTAGTTTATGCCAAAATACAGCTGTTTACTAAAAAGCATGCAGTCACCTTGCTCTTTAAGCTTATTATGCCCTTTTACTGTACTTGTTATGCCCATTTAACCTCTTATAGATTCATAGGTTCATAGGTTCATACTAGGCTATCTGCCCTAGGGCATTTATAAGCCTAGCCAGAGTGTGTTTGGCTTTCGCCACCCATTTTAAATTAATTTTGCTATGCCTTTTTTTGAGGTTAGTATACTGTGCCTCTCTCTAACAGTGACACAGAAGTGATAGCCGGGGTAAACCTACAATCTCCCATCCACTCATCAAGATTCATCTTGAAGAGAGTCAATGTGGGACTCTGCCTAACCTGGACTGGGATTCTATTCCAGAGTGAAGGGAGCCTCTGGGTTATGAATCTGTCCCTCCAGCATGTCCTATTTATTTCAGTGCTGAGGTTCAAGTCTCTCAAGCGCGTAGCTCAATGGGATTTGGATTTTCTGAGGTGCAGCATGTCCATTAATTCCAGGTTGGACATGGATTTATACATCAGGCACAGATCGCCTCTGAGCAGGCGGTATGCCACTGAGTAGAGCTGGAGTTTCTTTAACCAGGCAGCATATGGCATCTGTTTGAGCCCTTTGATCCTCTTGGTGAGGTACTTTTGGGGTCTTTCCAGTTGCTGCAGGTGTCTGGTAAGGTACATCCCAAAAGGGGCATTTTACTCAATTATGGGCCTGATGAGGGATGAGTAAAGAGGCACAATGACCTCCCCTGATCTAGATGTGAATCCCTTCATGATTAGGTGGGCTATATAAAATGTTTTTCTAACCACTTTGGCCACGTGGTTGTCAAATGAGAGATTGCTATCAACTTGGGTCCCCAGGTCCCTAATGACTTCTTCTGTACTTAATGGATTACCACCTATGCGGTAATTTGTGGGCACTTTGTTTTTGCCAAAGGGGATGACTATACACTTTTTGGCGTTTAGCTTGAGGCCATGGCTCTGGCACCAGTTGTCTGTTTCTATGAGGCCCTTTTGGAGGATGCTTGTGTTGGCTGGAGAGTTGATTATGGCGCCTAGTTTGCAGTCATCTGCAAACTTGGTCAGCCACAGTCCTTCCATGTTGGCCTGTACTGCCGAGAAATATATACTGAACAAGAGAGGTCCCAGGACTGAGCCTTGTGGGACGCCACTTGTAACTGGTTTGGAGTCTGACATGGCTCCAGCAATTCTAACCATGTGGGTTCTGTCCTTGAGCCAGTTTGAAACCCATCTAGTGACAAAGGGGTTTATATTTATCATGCTCATTATACCTTCTTGTGCTCATTTTACTTTAAACATGCTTATTATGTAAACCAAAGGTAAGTCTGAGCCCCATATAAGTATTTCTGATAGTTTTATCAAACATCGTGGTTTTGAACACTTTGTTTAATTAACAGTGTGTTTTGTGCCTTATGAATGCTCCATTATTTCTCCTTTGCAAAATAAATCATTGTACAAGTTTTGGTTATCTGCAGTTCATTTTTGGCCCTTTTTGATTGTTTGAGCACTGTATCACCCAACCTGCTCAATATACCTTCACCATCAACTCTGCACCTCTTGGCTTAAGAAGTTGCACTCTCAATCCCAGTTCTGACAGCATGACACTCATCTGGTCAGGATAAAACAGACAAACAGTTCTAGGTTCAGTTCAAGGAGCTTTATCACACACAAACCAGGAATGAGGCTTTGTAACTTAAACTTAAATAAACTTATAAACAGACTGACTACTACACTCATACATGTTAACACTCTGGCTGTTTTCTCAAAATGGCACTGCTGCCTGCACATACTCACTATTTATATGCACGTGCCTACATCTGCAAATGCTTCTTAAAGTTACATACTCATGCTCTGTTTTACAAAATGTCAGCATTATTAATCACATCTTTGCCATCATGAATCATTCCAACAGCATTAAAACATACATAGGTTCATAGGTTCATAGGTTGGTACTAGGCTATTGGCCCTAGGGCCTATGCAAGCCTAGCCATAACAATTCCCTGGCTATTTCTTCCCACACTATTTACACAATAGGTTTTACATAGACATATCCCTTGTTTTTGCACTTGATGACATAGTCTACTCTATTAATGAGTAGAAAGACACAGTATTAATGGAGGAAAACAACAGGAGTAACAGCAATGTCAGCTATGAAAGATAGGTAATACCATACCACTAACACCCCCCCAGACTCCTGCTGTTGTGAGTTTGTGTGTTTTACTGCAGATCCTGCAGTGGTGAAGTAAATAGAAAGACAACACAGTCATGTCTGCAGGCAGTGGAATACTGATAGGATAACTTATATGACACAGTAACAGGGACTGCGGATACTCACATGATGTGTGGTGCACCTTTTGGCTAGATGTCCATCTGTAGAAAAACAGCAACATTAATGTCATGCATCACAGGTCTGCTGCATATTTCTCCAACCTAGGAACCTGTTACAGTAACATACCTGATCTGTCTGTATTTACATCTGCATGGCTTGTACTCCAAAGTATGTACCTGTAGTGTACAATGTTAGGGAAATCAGTATGACAGTATACAGCATTGCCATGACATAAGGTTGAGGCAATAACAGGTAGTGGTATCAGTAACACTTTATGGATATACTCATCATTTTCCTGGTGTTGTGCAGAAATAGATGGACCTGTGACCATTAATCCAGGCAGAATTATCCATGTTGGTTTCACTGTTCTGCCTGTACTGCAGTTGTATGGCTACATGTCATTACACTTACATTGATTGTCATCACCCTTTGTGGATCTCTGTGCACAATGGAATTCTGTTGCTGAAAATCAAATATTACAATACATGAATATGCATGCAAAAGCAATATGCAATGATTTGCTGTATAGTCATCCATGTCATGCAAACTAACCCATACATGTCCGTCCTGGAACTCCTGCTTCTATCCCACCTCCGGGTATGTGTCACTTCCAACTCGCCATATGCAGGGATGCAAGAAATATTGTGATCTCATCAGAGGAGTCAATGGTGGGCCACCACTGGTGGCATCCCTCAACCTTTCATACCATCATAACCTGTTGGCTACATAGAGGATCATGTCAGAGCAGTGTCAGCACAGACCTCATGAGATCTATTGTGATCTCTCACCACATTAATCATGTTGGTGATGTCGGCCCACACTTCATTCTTCCATACTGCATTTCATGATCATCCAAGGAGTCTCCGTGCATGTTGTTGTAGAGCATCTATTATAATCTCATTCTCCTGTGGGGAGAAATTGTTGCTCCTTGGTCTGTTTGCCATCTGAAAAACAGTGCTATGCACATGTTCAGATTCAAGTGGGGGCCCAGTAATGTAAATGATTAGGTTGACAGCTTATGGCACTATAAACACTATACATTCCAGTGCAATATAAAATTCTATGAAACACTCACTGTGACATTCAGTAATGTGACATATAAAGCTTAGAGTAATGCCTGCATACGTAACAGTTGTTAAAGCAACATAACTGGTGATAGCTGTAGATGCTGTTTGTGGAAGTGTTGCTGAAGCTGTAATGCAGCTGTACCCCAAACAGACAAGTATTCAAAAACAATCTGTCATATGACATGTTATATATGATGACCTCAGATCAACACAATCATTAGTGAGCAGTGAATGCATTCCAGTCCAGCAAAGCATGTCTATAAATTATTAATTGAACATCTTACAGAAAGTTATGGTTGTCTGGGAAGTAGAGCATGTCTTAGAAGGTCCATATAGAAATAATATTCTCTTCCTTAGAAATTTTGTGGATGACTTGATTATTTTGTGGGATGGTGATGTTGGTACTTTTCAAGCTTTCATGGAATATGTGAACACCAGCACTTGTTATTTGAATTTTACCTCAAAGTTTTCATACCCTGATATTGATTTTTTAGATATAATTGTTGCCAGGGACGGTGTGGGTGACGTTTATACCAAACTGCACAAGAAAGATTATGTTAACCACCTTCTACATAGGGACAGCTCAAATCCATCTTATGTCTTCAAGAATGTGGTGTCTAATCAGGTTTACAGAGCCTCCAGGCTTAATGCCAGAGAGGATGATTTTAAAGTAGAAGTTGACGCTGTTATAAGTAATTTGAAAGACAGAGGTTATGAAGATGAGCTTATTTGTAGTAATGTAGCTTGGGTCGTTGACAAGAGGCAACATCAAGCGAGGCGTTATTTTTCCTCTGGAAGTAAACTAAGTGGTAGAGTGATAGATGGATGTGATAGTAAAGGTTTGCGTTTTAAAATAAAGTATGCTACTGATGTTAATGAGTACACTGACATTAGGAGAGACTGGAATGTGCTCACTACAGATGATGAGATAGCTAAATTGATAGATGGTGAACCTAGTTTTTTATTTGAAAACAATAGGTCTTTGAAGCATAGGTTATGTTACTCTAGGAACATTATTAGCTCTGGGAACTGTCAAAGGCACTAGACCCTGTGGGCACTGTAATTGGTGCGATTATGTTGATACTAGTTCAGAGTTTCAGCACCCTGATTGTGGTAGGATTTATAATTTTAGAGTTAGTGCTACATGTGATACATCACATCTTGTTTATTTAGCTCACTGCACACAATGTAGAATATTTTATGCAGGAAAAATGGACTGTTCCTTTAAGGAACGCATCAGGGAGCATGTTTATAATATCAGTAAGGGCAACAAATTTAACGCACTTGCCAAACATGTGATGAATACTGACCCTACTCACAAGTTCATATTTTTAGTTATTGCTAGAATTTATGAGAATGTTTGGATTGGGGATATACGCAATAAAACTGGAGACCTTGAATCCACCTGGATAGTCAGGTTAAGAAGTGATGCTGGACATGGCCTTAATGAGTCTATACCCCTGAAACCTAAATAAGTCGAGACGTCTAAGGAGGTAGATAGTATTTATATGTCTATCTGGTTTATATTTTTAGGTTGTATGAATTTTTAATGTTGTTGCATTTATGCTTTTAAATCTGTATTTAATGATAAAAAGAATTTTTTTATTTTTTGTTTTTTATTTGATATGTCTGTAAGTGTTGTCATGTGATCTTTTATATGAGCCATAAAGGTGTCTGTTTCTTCTGTGCTAATTGTTACACCTGATGATGCCTATTTGGTGAAAGCACTTGTGCATGTGCACTGAAGTAAAGATTTTTATCCTGGATATATCAGCCATGACTGTGCCTCTTCATTACCTGCAATTGGATTTTACAAAAAGCATTGGAAAACCTAAGGATCTGTAAGCAGGCCACAGATAGTATAAGTCCTTTGTGGATTGACCCTGTAGTTATAAGAATTATTTTAAGAACCATCAATGAAAAAAAAATCCGTAATAACAAAAGGAATACATAGTACATAAGGATACTACCATACATACAGATACTGTCTGAGTCTGTAGGTTCTGCATGTATACCATAGAGTGTATAGAGTCACCCTCAAGATATACAGATAATCCTTAAATTCGTCATTATGTACAGTTCAGTTTTGCTATGTAAACCCGTCTCTACAACTGCATATGGGACATTACTGCATGTCCTGGAGCCAGATGTCAACACCTGCATTCATGCAGGCAAATCACACACTACGCCAGTAAGTTACAAAAGTTTGTCATAATACACACCTTTTCCATAAAAGCATAAATCTGTACAGATGCCTTTGAGAATGAGTAGTGTTAACATAGGTATATAATGAGCTAATATTCACCAAAGAAGAAATTCTAGCAGGAGCCAATTTACCTTATCAGCTACCGATGACTCGGGTACAACTGAAAGTAAGGGCAGCTAATGTGCATCCATCTTTTAAGTACCATTTGCTCCATACATAATTAATTAGGTTCATTAAACTTCCAGGTTTTGGAATCCCATTTTGTTCACGTCCATGTAAGTTCTTGATATTTGGCACTTTAAGCAATAGCTAGGCACAACAGAAAGGTACTGTGTGCAAGTAACAAATAGGTATCGATAAACAGTACCATGTTTAGAATGTGCCCATTATCTGCCATTGATCTGATAACATGACATAAGTGTCACTTTTAAATACTTATTTTGATACATTTACAGATCAGACAATTTGCTACCTACTAAATGAGTGGGACCTCAATGAACAATTGTCAGATCTGAGTACTTTTTTCATGGAATATTGACATTATCAAGATGGATACTTCCAAGAGGCTTTGACATGTCTGGGTGCCTCATTGGACCCAGGAGAAGACTACCCAGATGCTGACCATCTATGCTGCAGTGGAGCATCACATGAGAGCAAGGCCATGCAAATTATTGATGATCAACATTTGGAACCAGATTTTGAGGGATCATTAATGGCGTATGGGGTCTACCAAACTGGAGTGCAGGTTTAGCACTACAATGATGACCTGTATCAGAGGGATGCAGAGAGGATTCATTGGAGGGTTACTGAGGTGCAGATACAGACGGTGGATGCCTACAGTAAGTGTCACAATACTATGTATACCTAAGTATTCCTTCAGAATTTAAAGATACAGCTAGGTCCCAAATGTATCAGATAAATGGCTTTTATAACCATTAAGTAGCTGTTCTGATAGTTAGCTCATCTGGATCATTAAGAAGATGTGATGACTGCACTCTGTGTAGGTATGGGTTCTTTTCCCATGCTGTTAATTTATTTGCTAATGTTCACAATGTACATAATACTGAACATTGTAGATGTGCATCTGTTTTCCTATGTATAAAACATCATTTAACACATCCACTGTAGCCATACAAAACTGACACTTATAGCACCCAGGCTGCTAGTGGGTACGCATTCTGTAGTTATCTGTTACACTGCAAAAGTATCACCTGGTCCACCTGTATATGTGTGAATAGTAACTCATAAATAACATCTTTACTTACTTACTCTTAATAAATTGAACACTCTAATTACAGCCCCATTTGTTTAGACCAAGAGGAATGTCTGCCCCACTGCTTACACATATCTTTTCATTTATGTCTTGATAGCTGTTATTTCTTCAGATTATAATGGCCAATAGTGGTTACGTGTTAAATGTTTTCGTATTCATCTGTTATCCCCCGGAATAAAGATACACACAGTAACTGTTTGTTAATGAGAAATGTGTGCTGTCTGGAGCAAATGATATAAAACATGCCAACATGCCAATATTTTGGTGCACTGTGGGTTCAACTCTACATACAGGAAACATATCATTATATTGTTATCTTTGTGCATTTCACACATCTTTGAATATTCTTCTCTACATAACTGCTTATTGATATTAATGATTATTGTGGGCATGCTTATGACTAACTCCATTATTTGTCCAGTTTTACAAATATCTTTCTAATACATAATGTTCTGTTACAGCAATCTTTAAGTACATGTGCATGTGAAATGTTCAAAAAAGTTATATTTTTGACAAAAAAAAATCTGTTTTTGGTATTACTTGCAAAAGTGCTATCAAGTGTGGTTTTGTCATTCATTATTAAATTCAGTTTAACAACCACCTCATCCTTATCTTTGGAGGTATTCAGATGTTTAGACTTACAGCTGAAATGCAGAACAGGGAGATACAGTGATGTATGCATTTGTTTTGTGGTGTGCACTTTGCCAAGGAATATCTTTAAATATAGTCCTCCCACATAACCTGCTGTGTCCCTGATGTACAACACCATATATGTCACTGTTAACAGAAGCTATGTAATACATGACCACACCTCTCAAGTGTACCTCATTACGAGGAATGTACCTCATTTGTGGTCTTAAAAAGTTCATGTTCCTCGAAGTTCCTCAAAGTTCCACATTGAAAGACTCTGTCACACATTCAGTGTTAGGGATTTTTTTAAGTGAAATCCATTGTAAATAGAAATGAATCATATTAATTCATTAAAAGATCTTCTTTATAAGTAAAACCAGCATATTTTAACCATCCCATGACCTTCCTAGTTGAAGTTGTTAGTAAGCCATTAGTATGTGTTCCACATTTTGTCCATTTGTTCCACATTATGAGGGCTAATGTTCCTCATTTTGGACATGGAAGGTTGAGAGCTATGTACATGACAATAGTCCACTGTCTCAAGGATGAAGGTTTTCACTTTCTGTTACTGGTTGTGACCACTTTGCTGACATGAATTCCTACTTGCAAATTATTTACCTAAATGCCCAGCACTTTGTCCTTTTTAGAAATTCTAAACCAATGATCCATATGAGTAACCCATCCCTGCACATTCATAACCCCAAATTTTTTCAGCACATTCAGAACAAAGGCTGTCAAGCAAGATGGATTAGCTAGTTAAATAGGTGTCAGGATTAGAGTCTGGATATAGATTAGATTTTCAGGTTTGAATCTCAGATGCACCAAGTTATGTTCAACACTATTAAGATATAAAGGCCCGTCTGTGTGTGTAACATTGCAAAATATATATGGTGATTCTCTGATGTACTTCAAAAGTAAACGTTTTGTAACCTGAACTGAGCAATGTATATTCTTGTTATTTGAGGACAACATCATTCATGGTTGCTGTTTTCTTTTTGCAGACAACAAGGGCAGGACCCAAAATCATGCCCTGTCCATCGAGCAGATGCACAGGCTTCAGGAGCAGTGGAGGGAGATAAACATGTTGCTTTCTGTTTTGTTAACCAAAATGTATCTCATCTTTGTTATAGGCCCATATTTTTACAATAACATGTGTATTGCTTAGAATGTCATAATACCCATCATGCATCAGTAAAGTGAGTGCAATAATCACACTTTACCTGAACTTACAAGTCAGAGTGAAATACAAATATGTTTAAATATCATCAGAAGTACGCCATGTTTTCTGAAGATAATTTTTGAAAATATAGGGCACAACCTAAATGATAGTCAAGTTTGTATAACTCTCAAACATATGATGTCATCAATGCTTTGCATTTGTCTCTTGCTTTTTGAGTTTGTATATGCTTGGCTGTAGGTTTTTTATTATTGATTCTAAACTGTATAGCTTTTTGCTCTGTTAGTGTTCACACATTTCTTGACAGACTGTGTGGCAAGCATTTCATTACTATTGTTATTATATTAATCCACAGCACCTTGGTGTTTGTTATAACATATTTGAATTATGTGTTTATGGATACTTGTGCACATAGCCATTTTTTACACAATTTCATAACCCTAAAGCATCATCAGGATGCTTTGTGTTTTTGCTAATCAATGTAGGTAGGTTATGCAATCAGTTGTAGACAGGCAATGTTTGTATAACATATACTAGATTCTTAAGGGTCATAGGCTGTGACTGCGTTTATAATTGAACATTATTAATATTTTTTACTATTGCATTTCTTATGTTGATATGGGGTCGTTAATGACCGTGCTGCCAGACTCAGATGTTTGTCATGTGACTTCCATATTATCCATAATATTGTCATCTCACTGTGTCTTTATTTTAACAATGTTAATTGGTGGCTGTTCATATGACTCATTGCATCCAGAGACTACAGTTTACATTTACACACAGATATAACTGCTCAGGGAACACATGCAAGGGAAAAAGAAAGGCAATAATGACATGCTGTCAGACACTCAGCTAGACAGACACCATAATTAAACAGTACAGGTCCCAATACCAATACTATTTTGTCATTTATAACCTTCTATTTTGTCAAATTTAAGTTATGGTAATCTTGTATGAGGCAATATTGGACAGTCTTTCATTCAAATGTGAGGATTTGTTACTTGTACTAGCCTTGCATATGCTTGCTATGCTTAATGCTGGACAATAAACAGCTGTTCAGGTAATTTCATAATTCCAATTAGTAAGCTGTGTTATTCATGCCATTGCATGGTCTTTGATAAAGCCATTCACATTGTGTGATGGGTGTAGTGTCCCTGACATGTTCCATTACTGGACATGCCTATAAGTATAGATGAAGTGACATTAGGAGGTGTTGTATGCAAGAGGAGCCACCCACTACCAGAAAATATGATTATAATTGTTTCTTGCTAATATTTGCACCATTTCATCTTAAACAGTGTTTTAAATGAGACCTCTGATGTATGCTAATACATCTTCCTTCTCATATTCCAATATGCAGAACTCACATGTAGATGGGATGTTAGCTAATATATCTTAGGTTGCAGATGTGCACATCAGTTTCATTTTGAGGTCAGCTATGATCTTCATGGGAATGTGTGACATGATAGATATTTGTTTTTCATTGTTACGGTCTTGACTAATGACATACATTGCATATGGTGGTACACTGGACTATGGTCATAAAGTATTTTACCTTTTCATGAGCACTGTTTTCTGCCTGTTTATTGTGTCACAGTGGCATACCTCTCAACCTCATAGCACAAAAAATCTGGACAAAGCCCAACAAAATGGGGGAGCAAAGGCCCAAAAATAAGTACACATTTTAAATATTGGTTTTATAAACTTAAATAGTTGATAGAATAACAGGATTTTTGTTAACATGAATTTTCTGAAGGATATGAAGTCTGAAAGCCAAATACATTTCATTATTTAGTGACACAATTTTTGAGAGGAACAGACCAAAAATTTGAGGGAAAAATCTGGACATTCTGCAAAAATCTGTACAGTTGACAGGTATATAAGGGTATATACCCTTATAAGGGTTGGGAGGTTGGCCTAATGGTTAAGGTGTTTGCCATACAAACACAAGGTGCAGTACTAATCTATGAACCTATGAAAATATTTATGGGCTGGGAGGGTGGCCTAATGGTTAAGGTGTTTGCCTTACATACACAAGGTACAGGGTTTGAGTCTCACAAGGGCAGTTAGCCTAGTACTAATCTATGAACCTATGAACCTATATAGTGGGTATGTTACGCAAACAGGTAGTATCAGGTTTACATATGTAATTTCTGTACTTTGTTATGATTCATCTTGACAGAGCATGGGCGCTATGGACGATCGACAATCAGACGTAGATGACGAGCAAATGCTAGGCCACAGCGTGAGACTTTAGATGACAATGACTACGACAATGATGAGAATGACGATAAGGAAGTTGGACTGGCACTGACACGTTCCATCATCCCTGATGCATCCCAGAAGAGATGACACCAGGGACAGCAGAGAGACGATTACTGGGAGCAAAGTTGTGAGGTTGTGGCTGATATGTTTCAAACACAGATGAGGGACATGTTGGGGAATTTTTTCCAGGACAAGGTGTAGGCTCTGCATGACTTATTCAGGGATATAACCTGAGAGGTCATTCATGGTGTTTATCCCCATCAGGGCAGTCCCTTGGGTCTGCAGGTATTGTCCTTATGCTCCTATTGTGTAATGCTGTTATCATGCTGTTTGCCATTTAATTGATTGGACTGTATATGTACTGTTGTGCATGCATACCATGTAGCTGTCATGCTTATGTGTTACATGTGCAAATAGACAATGCAGATATCATCATGTAACATTTAATTATGTTTCAATGTGTGCATGGCAGATACTAACACATACACTTTCCTTCCACATTCAGCTGTCCGTGCTTTCTGGCAGTTAATCTGCAGCTACCGCTTGCAGTATGTCATACATATGGGCAGTCCTCCTTTTCTAACTGCATCAAGTACCAGTTTAACATTCATGTAGTCATTAAAAGTACAGTATACTATGTTTAATGAATATTACATTTCCACATCCATTCCTTATTCACATACATTCACACCTTCCAACAATATTTGTACACAGTAACCGATGATTGTACTTGTCTTTGTACGCTGTCTAGTCCATACTGAAACTTTCTCATATGATACAACATTGTCATTTTGTCTTGATAGATGTGCAAAAGCAACCTTTAAAGTAGGAAAGCTGTAGCCAAGAAAATATTGATCTAGAACAAGAATGTGATATAAAGGAACTTGAGCAAGAATGAGTGCATAAATATTTGTGAATTGATGAAGGATCAACAATAAAACATGAACAAATGCAAACAAAATTTAAGAATATTTCAGAAGAATAAAATTAATACTGAAAACAGTCCTGACATCGAGGAACAAAGTCCAAGCTATAAACCAATTTGCTCTTCCCATTCTAACCTACAGTTTTGGGGTGACTAACTGGCCTCAAAAGATATTGGATCAGCTGGACATGAAAAAAAGAAAAATGTTTCACACTTATCAGTTGATTTATAAAATTCAGTGTATACCAAGATTATATCTTCCCTATTCTGAAGGAAATATGGGCCTCCTCAAAATTTGTCACATGTATAGATCTGTAATCATAAGACTACATACATATCTTCTGACCTCACAAATCTAAAGATAGTAAAAGTTTAAAAACATGAGAACAAATCTAAGATGACTTTCCTGTTTAGTTTAGCAAAAGCATATCGGTGTCAAGCAAAAATGGAAATCAAACAAGAAGAAGACAAAAATCAGGCAGCAACTGAATGTGCCAAAAAACAAAAGAGAAATATAAGGTGAAGAATCAGTTGAAAAAGCAAGAAATGTACAAAATATAGTTGCAAGTACAAAAAACTCCTGAAACAACCTCATGTCGATCAGGATCTGATGCAGAAATGAATAAGTAGAGGTGAATGTAAACCAAAAGATGAAAGGTTAATATTGGCACCCCAGGATAATAGACTATGTACACATTGGTTTACAAAGTCAACTGAATATGCAAAAGAAATAGACAAATGGAGATTTTGTAAAACAGAATTGGAAACAGTCACACATCTTGTTGTTGGGTGTGATACATTAATGGCAGCAGGCCTGTATGCTGAACGGCATAATAATGTGGCAAAACTGTTGCATTGGGGATTGTGCAAACATTACAATATTGAAGTAGCTGAGACACAAATCATTATAGAAAATGATGAAGTTTATATCACATGGGATCACCTATTACCATCAAAAATAGATGTGAGAAAACCAGATACAGTAGCCCATGAAAAGAAGACAAAAGTAGCATTGATCATTTAATTTGCTACACCCAGTGATTATAGTGTCGTATGTATAGAGAGACACAAAGTCCTAAAATACCAGGATCTTCAGGCAGAAATGAGGGCAATGTGCAAGAGGGATACCAAGACAGTTCCAATAGTATTAGGAGCAATAAGTTTCATAAAAAAACAATTTATAGTCATATTTAGATATGCTACCTAATACATGTAACTCCATATGAATTGCAGGAGGAGTCATTTCTGGCACATTGTGGGTGCTGTGAATGGCACTTTTGGCTAATATCAAAGATTGAAACAATGCCAATTTCATGAACTTTAACCATACTTTGACTGAGGAATGGGTCTATTCCTGTCATGGTATTAGAAACCCCAAAAAGCTTGGAGAAATTAAACTGAGGCAAACACCATTGTACCTTTGACATGTGAGCAGCCACTGACCTATTGTTGATTTGTTGTAATGATGCTCACAGGAGTGTCTTCTGCTCATTTATGAAAAGGGTGTGTGACATGTACCTATGTTTGTTTATTCCAGATTGACACGACAGTGTATGTTTATGCAATTGAGATTCCTAGCTTGCTTGCCTATGCCTGCTAGTGTTTCGTGATTGCATATTATTGTGTATGTGTGAGTTATACATGCCCATTTTGTGGACATTAACAATGCAGTCTTCCCATGTGACATACATTTGCCATTTGCTTAAATGTACTTTGGGTTGGCTTCAACAGCACCCTGTGTGGTGCACCTATGCATTTGCAATGTGAAACCTTACCGTGTTGGCCTGCTTTATAATTGTCTTCCTTGATGTGGGCCCAGGTTCTCATGTATAATGTATATGTCTCATTAGTTGATTGTAATAATACCGATAATAGGATTTTAATTGTGGATCAAAATAACGTTGCTCCAACAGAATTACAAATTGATATCAATCAGTCTGAGCATAATGTTGATAACAAACCCACCAAAATCTCTGGCCCTTCCTTTGTGACCACATTTGATACGGACAGCAAGCAGATAGCTGATATCTTAACAAAGAATTGGCAACTTATTTTTAATAAGAAGGACATATACGAGAAACTAAGCGCATGCCCAAAAATTGTGTAAAAAAGAGGATATAGCTTCAAAAATGACTTTGATCATATTTCTCATAGTAAAAATGAAGCTGCTGATAGAATGTCAAAATGTGGTTCTTGTTCCTAATGGCAATATATTCTTGAAGGGGACTCTATACAAGTAGATAAAAAAGTGCATTAAGATAAATGGCCAGCATAATTGTGATATGCAAGGGCTTGTCTCCATTGCTCTGTGTAAACAATGTCCTGCATTGTCCTTTTATGTAGGAAAAATTGAGCATGAGTTCAAACATTTATGAACATACCTATGAGGTAAAGAAGCAAAAAAACACTGATGCATTATACAAGCACCTGTCAACTCACACTGATCATAACTTTAACTTTTCCATTTTGGAGAAAGTGGAATGTAGAAAGAGAACTGTGGTGGCAAATCTTTCTTAATACCATGGCTCCACCGGGTTTGAATGACATCATTAGTATGGCAAGTCTATTAAAAATGAAAGCCTATGCCAAGTAAACAAAAGACAGTTTATTTCTGTGCAAATAATTTCCTCTAGTAGTGAAAATCACACTGTCATTTTTGAAGATCTTTAGTTTTAAATCAATGATATATGAGTCTAATAGTTGTCTATATGTTTTTATCATTTGTATGTGCAATAGTGGTCTGTTTCTTTAAAATTTTAAATAATTGAACATGTGATTTCATAGGGAGTATGAATGATCACATGATCTTTTTAAACTATATCTGAAGAAGTCTAAATGTGTTAGATGAAAGCGCTAATGTTTTTTTACATTGTGGAATATTAAAATACTTTGGTTGCAAGTTTTCACTGCCTGGTGAGTTATTGCTAAACCAACACAGAACTATCTAAAGGTGATACTGCTCAATGCCGTCTAAACAAAAAATATCTACTCCCTGTAAGCTTTCCTAAACCTAGACAATCTATGTAGTTACTGATATGTGGTTTAAATTCAGGGAGATCGCCAAAGCAGTGCAAGGATAAAATGCCTTCAAAACATTTAGACCAGGTGCTGCACAGAAAGGGACAAAAATTAGAGGTATCTCAATTTATATCAAAAACAAACACCTCAAGGATAGTTAAGCAGTATGACATACTTGAACTCCTCCAAGTACAACTCAGCATAAGCAGAGTCCCATATCAGATCTTTGTGAGCTATAGGCTCCCCTCTATGACCTAGGAAACCCATACAACTTACTTAAAGGAAATAGAGTCACTTTTCATTCAGTCCAACAGCATAGTCACTGGTGACTTCAATGACCCCACTGTAAACTGGGAATAATACATAACCTTAAACTTGCAAGCACAAAGATTCCTGGACTTTGTCAACACAAATGCCCTGGTATGGGTTAGTCTGTATGCTCATTATGGCCACCAACTTCCTTGGCCTAGTCCTCAATAACATGGGGGAATATTATACCCCCAAAGTGTAATGTTCTCATTAGTCAGGTCAGACCATAAAGCTGTCTCTTTCAAAATACAAATAAAACCTGGGACACCAAGTAGCCCTGGGACTTTTAGGAATTATTCCAAGGCACACTTCCTACATTTAGGTGAAATCCTGGCAAAATGTCAAGCCCCACCCCCCCCAAGTCCAGGGAACACCACTGCATATATAGAGTAATTCACAAAACTCCTTTACAATCATGCATAGAGCTGCATATAGGCAGTGGTACCTACTCCAAATAAGCACAGGCCAAACCCAAAAATCAAACCACCCTGGGAGAATCCCAATGTTAATAAGCTGTATAACAAAAGGAAGGAAATAATAGCCAAAAATGGGAAATGCAATGCCCAGTAAGGTAAGAATGCCATTGTCAAATTAAATAAATAACTGAGGAAACTAAATAAGTCTATTGAAGCCATATTTGAATTAAAGTAGCCTCCCAGACCAAGGACAACCAGAAGGCATTCTTCATCTATGTCTGAAACCTCAAAGGCAATTCACAACAATGTATCAAACACATTGCACACTGCGACACCTATACTGAGCTGCCCCAAAGGGGTCTGAGGGGTCTGAAAGGAGAGATGAAAAGTCAGCAAGCATGGGAAAGTAGTAGTGCTGAAATTGAATTCATCCTCAACCCTTGGTGAGTACCTTCACGTGGTGGACCCTGTTTTTCACAAAATCTCATCAAGGCAACACTGATATATAAACTGTATTTATATAGTATATATCATGGACAGAAATAGGTTAAAAATTAAAACTCGATAGCTGGGGGCACAAGACCCATGATAAAAAAGTGCCCAATCCTGGTAGGCACAGTGGTGCCAGGAATGGAAAAGATGACAGTGTAGAATCCTCAAAATATGGAAACATTCCTACAATGGCTCTAGGCCAGGCCCAGGGGGAGGATGGCCCCCCTGTTGTAGAAAGAAGTAGTAGTCCACAAAAGTCACAAAAACTGATAGGCCGAAGAAGAGCCACAAAGATGATAAAGTGGACTATTGAGGATAAGAAAGAAATTATGTATTATACCATTACTATTATACAAAAAGCCCAGAATTTCCAGACACAAGATATACAAACAATTAAGAGAAAAATTAGAGGAAGGAAAAATACTTCCACAAGAAAAAAATTCAGAAGCTTCAAATAAAAATGTGTATTCATTAATACAACAGGTTTGTGAAAAACAGTATATAGATCAAGAAACATTTATCTGTTTGGAAAAAGAAGGATCTGAAGTGTGAAAATATAAACAAGAAAACTTAGAGATTTTTGAAATGTAGAAAAAAAGAAATATGGACATGGAAAAAAAAGAGAAGAGAGATTTGATATGGTGCAATATTTATGCAAAGGAGAAAGCCAAATTAATCAATATAAAGAAAGCAGTCCCAAAGATATTCGAAGAAAAATACAGGCAAAGGCATCCAGATATGGAAAATGTTACAATAAATAAAACAATATCACAAAGAGGGAATGTAGAAAAGAAGATTAGTAAAGTAGAAGTTAAAAAAAATAGAAGGTGAAGTTATGGAGTGCCTGCAAAGTGAAGGTTTAGTGAAGGTTTTCATGTAGAAGGTCTAACACAGGTTACATCACAACAAGATGGAGCAAGTCCACAAAGTAAGGAGAAGCAGGAAAACCAGGAGACATCTGAAGAGGAAATATGGACATGGGAAAGAAAAAGAAATTTAATATGGTGTAATATTTATGTAAAGGAGAAAGCAAAACTAACCAATACAAAAAGAGCAGCACCAAAAATAATCAAAGAGAAATACAGGCAAAGGAATCCGGATGTGGAAAACTTTACAATATAAAAAAAAATAAGAAGACAAAGTGGAAAAATAGAAAAAGATATTAGTAATGGAAAAGTTAAAAAAAAATAGAAAGTGAGGTTATAGAGTACTCAAAGTGAAGCATTCAGTGTAGGAAATCTAATTCAGAAAGCACCAAAACAGGATAGAGCAATGGATATCCAAATTAAGGGGGAAACCAGTGGAATAGAAAGCAATTGGTCAGGTGCCATATGAAGATATTTTGGAGCCTTCCACAGAAAACCAGTATAAACATTCATTTGAAGCTAGACAGTAAGGGAAGGAACAGGAAACTGTACAAACTCTGATGCAGTCAATGTTGAGGAGTGATAGGCCAGTGAGTTCGGATAAGACAGAGCAATGGATTGCACAGGATGAAATTGAAGAGAATGTGCCACAGGAAGATGCTACAGAACTTTCTATAGAATGCCCGCAGGAAATGGAAAATAAAAAATGTGCCCTCAGTTTAGAAGAAAACGAGCTAAGAGAAGAGTTGCTTGATTTAATATAGATAGACATATTAAGATACATGAAAGAAATAGACTGCAGAAGCTGAATAAAACCCAAAAAGTCAGAAGTTTGACAAACAAATGAACACAGTAATTAGGACTGTCCGTAGAGATCCATGCAGTATAACATACGTGAACAGGATATATTACTGTGCAGCTCAATTAATAACTGATAAAGTCCTACTGCAAAAACACAGGGTAATGAGGGAAAGGAAGGGGAGAAATTGAATACCACCATGGAAGTATCGAACAGAGAAAACTATAGAGCATTTAAGAGAGATAGAGGGAACAGATCAATAAAAATCCTAAGAAAGATAGCCATAATGAAAGCAATGCACAATAGTGGAACAGAGCAGGGTCTATCATGGACTATCACAAATAACAAGCTAAAGATCTCAGCACAGGTAGAAAAACTTAGAAGATAAATATAAAGGAAAAATACAAAATAAGCAATTTATTGATGACCCAAAAAAGTTCTATAGAGAGTTGGGAAATAAGGTAAAAGGAATTGAAAGATCACCAAAAAAAAAGAAGAAATAGATACATTTTGGAGAAGTATTTATGAAGATCCTGTGGAACAAAACAAAGATCTTGAATTGATATAAAAAGTAAAAGAAAGAATAAAAAGTCTAAAGGAACAGGATATGAAATGGGATGAAGTAACAGCCAGAAAGATTGAAATAAAGTTAAGAAAAACCTCCAACTGGAAAACCCCAGGCCCAAATGCAGTACCTAACTTCTGGTTAAAAGTATTAACATCTTTGCATGAAGATTTAGCTATGAGTAAGAGCTATTTATATGCACACCTTGAACAGACACCAACCTGGCTAACAACAGGAAAAACAATGCTACTACTTAAGAGTGAACCTGCAAGCTACCCTAAAAATTATAGACTGATAATTTGCTTTCCGATGATGTACAAACTATACACTGGAATTGATGCTGACAGAGTTTATAGTCATTTAGAAGAAAACTCAAATATGGCAGTAGAACAGAAGGGCAATAAAAGAAAGTCATACAGAACAAAGGATAATTTGCTGTTAAATAAAGTCATAGTGGAGAACTAAACAATGGGAAGAATCTAAGTATGTCATGGATTGACTATAAAAAGCATTTGATAGTATCCCACATTCATGGATAAAAAGTGCTTAAAAATGTTTAAGATACACTGATCGACAACATTACAATGACCATGAAACAGTGGCAGACCACCTTGCAATTAAGCCATGATAAAGGACAAATTATTATTCCAGTGATAAAAAAATCAAAGGGGGATATTCCAGAGTGACTCCCTCTCACTGCTGTTATTCTGCCTTGCCCTTAACCCATTAAGCTGTTTACTTAACAGCTTAGGCCATGGCTATAATCTGGCTCCTAGAAAACAACAAAGTGTAAAGACTACTCATCTTCTCTTTGTCGATGATTTAAACTGTACAGCTCATCAGATGAGGAACGGAAAGCACAACTGCAGGTTGTCAAAACTTTTTCAGATGATATAAGAATGTCATTTGGTCTTGATAAATGTGCAAAAGCAACCTTTGAAGCAGGAAAACTGCAGCACTAGGAAAACATCAGTTTGGGACAAAAATGTGATATAAAGGAACTTGAGCAAGAGGGGGTGTATAAATATTTGGGAACTGATGAAGGATCAACAATATAAAACATGAACAAATGCAAATAAAACTTAGTAAGCAATACTTTAGAACAGGGGTGTCCAACCTTTTCAGTTGCAAGGGCCGCATTGGGTTAACAAAAATGGTCTGGGGGCAAACGGCAGGTGAGGACCAAAAAAAAAAAAAAAAAAAAGGTCTCACATTACCTGAAGAGCAAAAAAAAAAAAAAAAGGTCTCACATTACTGATGAGCGAAAAAACACTGCTTTATGTGGACTAATGTGGCTGTATTGTAGGTTAATGTGAAAAATAAATTAATAAATAATAGAAATAAATTAATAAATGCATAATATTTCACCTAAACTTCAATATCTCTTTCTAATTATTTAAAAAACAATTACATCTTAGTAAAGTTTATTTGTAAAAAGAATTAACAGGTACAAACCTTTCAATTTGTAATTTGTGATTTTGCTGGTTTCCATGTCTTCCATCATGTCCTTAATGGCCATATGTTGTCCAAAGCGCTCATGTATTCTTCTGTTTCTAGCTTTGCAATCTGTCCCTGAAATATGGCACTGGCAATATCAGGAATGATGACACTTTTACTTCTTAAAAAATGAACAATTTTTATTTTTACATTTGTTTCGCTGTCACTAACAGATGGTACAACACATTTAACTTTGGTTCACCCACTTACTGTGGAGACACAAAGAACATGGTAGTATGCCAAAACACACTCCAGTTTCACAAGGTAAACTCACACATGCTGTTTTGCAGTTGCCTCTCCAATCTGCATTTCTCACATTTAAACAAATAAGTGACTTTATAATAAAATAGTAGTGGCACTGTTTATTTGTGAAACCAGTTCACAAGGGTGCAGCCAGGCACAGACCTTTGCAGATTTCAAACTTATTGGTCCTAGTTCTTGTTATACTTAAGTGTCCATATCAGGAGGTTCAGGCTGTCAAGTCAGGATTGTTCTTTTGTGTAGTAGAGTAGACAAACATTATGAGCATAACCTTTTTAATGTGAAGACTGAGCTTGTCTTTTTGATACCAGTGCGTCTATATCAGGTTTGATAGATGTAGTGGCGATCAGAGTATTTTCAAGATGCTCATCTGAAATTTTTGTTCTGATTTTATTTTTGTATGCTTCATACGAGAAAAAACTGCTCGCAAATGTATGTACTCCCCATAAGAGATGTCATGAACAGGGCGTGTTCGTGAAGTGATGGATATTTTTCTTTGGGTAGGTATAACTTATAAAAGTCAAATAAAGATGCTTGCAGAAATTTTTCTTTAAGTTGCATATCTGACTGCAATTCTATGCATTCCAGTTGCAGGTTTGCAGGCAACATGTCGATGTCAACTGAGAATGGGGTAGCAAATATACTGAACTGTTGTTGGTGTTTTCTAAAATCTTGAAATCTGCTCTCAAACTCCTGTGCTAAACTATTAAGTAATGCCACATATTTTTCAGTATTTGCATGGCTTTGCTCAGACAGTGTTGCAAAGTGAATGAAGCTATTGTTCTTAATCTGACTGTGCCACAATTTAAGTTTCATTTCAAATGCAGTCACTGTTTGAAACATGTCATTTATTAATAGATTTTCCCCTTGGAGGGGCAAGTTCAGGTCGTTTAAATGAGCAGTGATGTCTACTAAGAAGGCTAAATCAGCCATCCAGCTTGCACTTTCAAATTCAGGTACAGGCTTTCCTTTTAACTCCATAAAGGACTTTATTTCATGTCGTAAGTCATAGAAGCGTTTCAGCATTTTTCCACGACTTAACCACCTCACTGCAGTAAAGTACAAGATGTCTCCATAGGTAGATTCCAAAGTAGTCAGAAACTCCTGAAACTGGCGGTGATTTAATCCTCTGGATCTTATGAAATTTATTGTTTTAACAACAACATTCATAACATTTTCCATTTTAAAGTCTGTGCAGACAAATTTTCTTGATGTATAATGCAGTGGTACTTCATGAAACGCACATTACTGATCTGTTTTGCATCTTCTTCCATCAGTGTTGTTAGTCCTTCCCTCTTTCCAACCATAGCTGGAGCACCATCAGTTACTATGCCAGACAGGTTTGTGATGGTCAAGGAAAATCTTGCCAGTGTTTCTTTTACTGCCTTGTACAGATCAGCAGACTTCGTTGTGTCTTTCAGTGGAACCATACAGGCCAGTTCTTCAGTAATATTGAAATCGTTGTCAACACCACGAATAAATATGGCAAGTTGTGCCGTATCTGTAATATCAGTGCTGTCATCCAAAGCTATGGAGTAATACTTGAAAGTTGCACACCGAGATTCCAACGTATTTTCAATAGATTTGGCTATATCTTCCACACTTGCGATTGTCTGGTGTGATAAACTGATTTTAGAAAATTCTGATTTTTTTTCAGGGCAAATTATGTCTGCTACACTTTCAAGGCATTCTTTAACAAATTCACCATCGGCAAATGGCTTGGATTTTTTCGCAATTAAATTTGCTACAACATAACTTGCCTTCAGTAAAGAATCCGGTTGAGTAGCTGATTTTCGAAACAGCTGTTGTTGAAATGTAAGACTTTTTTTTAATTCTGATATTTTCTGTTGACGGGACACGCCTTGCAATTCACTTAATTTGGGGTGCGTTTGAATATAATGCCTTTTTAAATTGTAGTCCTTGAAAACGGATACCACTTCTCTGCACACAAGGCAGAGCTTTGTTATGAGATTCAACAAAGAAGTACTCATCGGTCCATTTTTCCTGAAATACTCTTCTTTCGTCCGCTATCTTGCGTTTCACGGTTTTGGTTTGACCAGATGTAGAAGCCATCTGAAAAGTAAAAGAGGAGTAACTTAACTACTTTATTCCTAGTTATATAATTTTTTAAAACAATGGCTAACAATTTACATTAAAAATAAGGAAATAAAAATTAAAACTATCCATACTTGTAGTAGTATATGTTAATGGTGTTCAAGGGATCATTTCACATCTGCAAAATAACACAAAATATCCCTGGGGTGAATTTACAGTTACCCATCCTGTTGGGCAGATTACATATGAGGGCCAGTGAGGCACTTTGTTTCATTTGTAGTACTAATGCCATTAGTCTTACACCCATTACGCATAAAGCACATCACATTTACTGTGACTGTTGGTCTGTACTCTGTGCCAGTAATACTGGGCATTTTGAAAAGTTCTTCATAATTCATGAAATTCAGATGGACTGCGATAGAGCTATGAACATGTATGGTTAGCAGTTAGCTGCATGTAATCAACAGTTTCTTACTGCTACAAGAATGGCAGCTTTCAATGACATAATCAGAGCTGTACCATCAAGTTTCAAGTTAAATACTGTGTACTTTGCATGCTACCCAAGAAAAGTCATTCACTTGCAATGAAAAAAACTGGCACACACGGACACTGTCATTAATTCACTACTACTGTACTACCAATTCACACTGCGAAAACCACTCCAGCCGTCCAAAGTAGGTAAAATGTCAACATTAGCAGCCCTACAGTATTACAATCCACAACATTAAGCCAACAAATTTGCAATGACTATTCTCTTCCATCTAGCTTAGTACTTCAGTTTCCCCTCTGTACTGCCCTTCTTCTTATGCTACATTCCCTGCCTTTTTCATATGTCCCCTTACACTAGATTAGTACATCAGTATCCCTCTGTACTGGCCTTCTGCTTATGCTACATTCCCTGCCTTTTCATATGTCCCCTCACACTAGCTTAGTCCTTCAGTGTCCCTCTGTACTGGCCTTCTGCTTATGCTACATTCCCTGCCTTTTCCATATGTCCCCTCACACTAGCTTAGTACTTCAGTGTCCCTCTGTACTGGCCTTCTGCTTATGCTACATTCCCTGCCTTTTCCATATGTCCCCTCACACTAGCTTAGTACGTCAGTGTCCCTCTGTACTGGCCTTCTGCTTATGTTACATTCCCTGCCTTTTCTATATGTCCCCTTACACTAGCTTAATACTTCAGTGTCCCTCTGTACTGGCCTTCTGCTTATGCTACATTCCCTGCCTTTTCCATATGTCCCCTCACACTAGCTTAGTACGTCAGTGTCCCTCTGTACTGGCCTTCTGCTTATGTTACATTCCCTGCCTTTTCTATATGTCCCCTTACACTAGCTTAGTACATCAGTGTCCCTCTGTACTACCTTCTGCTTATGCTACATTCCCTACCTTTTCCATATGTCCCCTTACACTAGCTTAGTACGTCAGTGTCCCTCTGTTCTGGCCTTCTGTGTATTTTACATTCCCTGCCTTTTCCATATGTCCCCTTACACTAGCTTAGTACTTCAGTGTCCATCTGTACTGGCCTTCTGCTTATGCTACATTCCGTGCCTTTTCCATATGTCCCCTTAAGTAAAGAATTCACATCACTGACTTAATAAAACAATTCTGAATAAGAGGGTCTCACCCAAACAAATGACTGGTGCCATACACATGACCGCAAGCCAAATGCCAACAAATGCATCATCATCCCTTTAGTTTTGGGTAAAGCGGTTGTGAGGCTGCCAGCCCAGCTAGATGTTATTTTGTACAATGTACACATAATTCTGTGTGTCATTTTTGAATACTAATATGCTTCCTATGCTTGTCTTACAAATGTAAAAAAAAACACTATACATATGTGTATGTTAAACTACTGGTGCAGAAGTGTGTGTTGAACTGTATGTTCTGTACTGAGCTTCAAGAATGTAACCAGTGTACCCTGCTGGGAAAGAACAGAGATGTGTGTATTGTAACTATACCTATGGCATGCAGATGTGTGCTGTAAGGTAGAAGTTGGAACATAAAGAGTTAAATTTGACAACAGTAAGAACAGAAGTGAATTGTGAATTGTTTTATAACTGTCTGTCTTCAGCTAAGTAACGAAGTGAATATTTTACGACTGTGTTATCTCATCAACAAGACAGGATGTCTACACTGCAGCCAGAAGTTCTTTTAATCTTTTGTGTGGAAACAGACAAAATGACAGGTTTCAAATGTAAAACTGTTTACTACTGTTTTATGACTTCCAGTTCCAGGGCTTAGGCCAGGGGCCTTAGGCACATTTCTGAGAGATAAGTAACCTCTCTTAGGGACAGATTGCAATATAGCAAGATTAGTAGATGTTTTCTGTATTTTGAGATTGTCCTGCAATGTATTTCCTGCAATTCTGAACTGTGTCACTTTATTCATTGAGTGATTGAATATTGTCTTATTCTTTTTATTGTTTATTATTAAATATATTTAAAACCTTTCAATTGGGGCTGGTTTGTTTATTTAATTAAGACAAAAGTATTTTTGTCATAATGCCTTGTTTTGTATGTAATTTGCACTCGTGATGCTTACTTCAGTAATTGCAACAGGCAATTGTGAAATTCAGGAATGCTTCAAAAACACTTCAAGCACGAATGCATTGAGATGTTCACAGACTAGCTTACATAGTCAGTTAACAGACAGACATGCAGACAGATACCTACTGGAAAAGGCCACAATCAATATATATTATATATAGTATATATACATATTGACCTCCGTTTCATATTAGTTTGATGGACGTTCACTAGACTACAGATTTTAACACCCCTTTCTTTTGAGTCATTTTGCCTAGTATAGACAGCACTGACGAATAACCAATGGAACAGTATAACAAACTGAAATATTGTAATGAATTATTCAGACTGTATAATTACCAAGTAATTTTACAAATGAGTCAGCATAGTTCAATTAGGGTTACCACCTGTCCCACTTTGCGAGGGACAGTCCCTCTTTGGGCAGTTGTGTCCTGACAAAAATTTAAAAATGGCAAATGTCCTGAGATTTTATCTGCTTAAGCAGCAGACACCTCCAAAGCAGACACCCAAGCAACAGCTACCCCAAAACAAAACACGTGCAACACATAGCTCACAAAGCCAGTGTACCGAGCAGTCACAGCCCTTAAGACTAAACAACACACCTGATACACTTGTAATAGGTGACTATCGTCAGGCACACTGGCGTCCCGCTCACCAGGCTGAACAAGGAGAGGGTCACGGTGAGCAGCCTGTTGGGCGCTAGGATCCGCCACAACACAAGCACTCAGGTCACTGCAAGGCAAGTACAAATATGACTCAGTCATTGTCCATGCTGGTGTGAATGACCTGAGCCGTACCTCCCTGGACTACATGAAGAGAGACATAAAGGAGCTCTCTGAGCATGTAGACCAGGCCGGTATGACCCTGCCCTTGAGTAGCATCTTACCCTCACCAGGCCCATAATTGAGTACAATGCCCCTTTTGGGATGGACCTTACCAGACACCTGCAGCAATTGGAAAGACCCCAAAAGTACCTCACCAAGAGGATCAAAGGGCTCAAACAGATGCCATATGCTGCCCGGTTAAAGAAACTCCAGCGCTACTCAGTGGCATACTGCCTGTTCAGAGGCAATCTGTGCCTGACGTATAAAGCCATGTCCAACCCGGAATTAATGGACATGCTGCACCTCAGAAAATCCAAATCCCATCGAGCTTCGCACTCGAGAGACTTGAACCTCAGCACTGAAATAAATAGGACATGCTGGAGGGACAAATTCATAACCCAGAGGCTCCCTTCACTCTGGAATAAAATCCCAGTCCAGGTTAGGCAGAGTCCCTCATTGACTCTCTTCAAGAGGAATCTTGATGAGTGGATGGGCGATCGTAGGTTTACCCCGGGTATCATTTCTGTGTCACTGTTAGACAGAGGCACAGTATACTAACCTCGAAAAAGGGCATAGCAAAATAAATTTAAAATGGGTGGTGAAAGCCAAACACATTCTGGCTAGGCTTATAAATGCCCTAGGGCAGATAGCCTAGTTATGAACCTATGAACCCACCTCAGTTAGGGCAGAATGGGAGGAGGGGTAGTAATATGCTGGAGGGTCACTTTGGCAGAGACTGTTTCACTTGTGTAATATGCTTATATTTATTAATGACTAATATTCACACCTCCTAATTAGACCGTGGTGGTGGTGCTGCGGTTGTGTGTTGCTGTCTGGTTCAATTCTCAGCTATACCATCTTCAGTGTGGAGACATGCGTGAATGGGCGTACCTTCGTTGAAGGTTGTGCATCAGGGCTGGTAACTCAGCACGTAAAATCTACTACCAATCTTTAGCAGACTGGAGTTCGCTGTGGCGACCCTAACCAGGAAAAGCCAAAGACACTAGTGACACAACAACATTCACATCTCCTAATTGTGTATTTTCCTTTTCTACTCCACTATCAGACAGGAATTAAAATTGGTCCAAATAACAGTGTATTCTGTATTTATCCACAATTCAGTTTTATCCTGCAGCTATTTCCTTATTGTCATTCAGACACACACATTGATTACTCTCATCTGTTACCTCCATTTTCTATGTCCTGTACCAAAATTCTTCCTAGTGGAACTACATTTACGTGCCAAATACAAACATTTTGTTATAAAATAAAAGTAACTATCCCCAGAACATTGTTGTGGTCCAAATGACAAGAACCCCTTCCCTCCAAAAAGACTGTTTGTACTCCATCAGAAACGTTTGCAATATCAACCTGAAACATAAACATCACACTCAAATTGCTTAGCCAACTTTACAATTCCCACAAACAGTAGAAATCTATCCGTTAACACTGTATTAGAGAAAAATACTAATGTTTTCTGTGTGGCTCCCACTGCCTACTCTTCTGTTTCTTTGCGGTTACTTTAGTTCCTCACCCTCTCCCCTTCTGTTACAGTACATTCATTTCCATCATCGTAAGTCTCATTAGCCAGGACAGAAGAGAAATCTGATGCTTACTTTTTGGCTTTGGCCACACACAAGTTAAGTAAGGACAAGTTTGCTTAAATATCCTGTTTTACACAAAGAAAGCAGCCCTTTATTTTTTAAGACACAACTACTATAATGCATGAAAAAGTTTGATTATCGAGGTGTTTTAAATTTTCACTACAAACAACTCCACATTACCTTCCCAAACCCAAGTCCAAAAATATTTTCTGAAAACTGTGCACAGCTTTACAATGTAGTTGTATCAATTATGCCGAAAAACAATGCAAACCATACAACCAAAAAACACACAACACTTGCAGGAAATGATACATTTTCTTTTTACTACTTGTTTTATGCTTACAGACATACTGTGTATTATAACTAATACAGTCATGCTCCCTGAATCCATCAGTCCTGTAATTCTTTCCCCTCTTCTCTCTGCCACATTGCATTTGACAAGTTTAGTAACAGCAGTCACAGATTCTATCATAAACAATCTTTTTTTCCCCAGAGACTAGAAAGCTGAAGCATGTTTATTATACTGTACATACAGTTGCTGTGTCCAGCAATCATGACCACTCCCCCCCCCCCCACCAACATCCACCCCATACCACAAAACCTGACAGGGCAAGAAATCTGGTAAACCAGGTAAAGCCTAATAAATGAAGTGGAAAAAGCCCCAAAAGGACACATTTTAAAAACTGCTCTTATAAACTTAGAAAGTTGCAATAACAGGATTTGAGTTAGGATGCATTTTCTGAAGGATATGAACTCTAAAACTCAAGTGTATGTCACCATTTAGCTTTAGCCGGCAACTTAATCCTCATCGATTTACCAGAAAATGACAAATTTATAGAGGGGAAAAGACTAAAAATAAGACAAACAGACATATACGAACATCTGAACAGATGAGAGGGTCACCACCCTCTCCTTCTGCACCAATTGCACCCCCCCATAAGCAAAGATAAATTAACACACACATTTCCTTGAAGGCTTCCATTTTACTACACACGCTAGCTAGAAAATTAATTGTTTTGAACCTTAGCTCGAACTCTCAATATAAGGAGCACTTTTCATTTACAGACAGACTTCAAGACCAATGCAGCCTTAGAAAGTGCTATGATAACTATGCATTGCCAACTGTAGCTTCTGGGGCATTTTGAGTTCATCTTGTTCTGCAGGAGATATAAATTGAATGCAAGCATGGTTATTTTGCCATAATCTTTTACATTACAGAATATCTACAAATCCAAAGCCATGTTATTCAATCCTTATTCCATTGCTGAATATAGACCCCAGTTCCTTTCTGTTGTATCTCAAGACAACATACCAATTTCACTGTAAACCACGTTAAACACGTGTGCATGGGACTCACTCTATCCATGAGGATGATGTTTTTTCTGGCTCAAAAGTTACTACCAACTAACTTTCACACACACACTCACACACTCTTTCCAAACCCTTGGCCTCCAACTGAAGTCTCTTTAGCTCCAGATGGATTTTTAAGTCCGACCTATGTGGAAAGGATGAACTGTCCATTTCTGAGAGTTTTACATCTCCACAGCCAGTCAGATTGTCCTCAATGTTGCTGTTCTGTGATGCAGCTGTGCCTAAAGCTGCAATCATGTCTGCTTTAGTCAGGTTAGCATACACAAGTCCTTTAGTCTGGCACATTTCAGCCAACTGGCTCCTTGTCAGCTTGCCATACTCCTCTGCTGACATGCTTGCCTGCTCTCCCTGACTAACTAACCTAACAAAAAATAATAAATAAAACAATTGTGATATGATCTTTGAATGTTCACTGTATGGCTGGCTGAGAGTACAAACACCTTCAGTGATCACAAGCTAAGCCCCTTTTATCATCCCCCCATAACCTCCAGACAATGAAGGTGTACAGAAGGTTATCATAGTAACACCAGTTTTAATAGTGTGTACTTGAAATATTCTTATTAATAAATGCATTGAAAACAATTAATTTAGAAGTACAATAAGAAAGTTGTATAAAACTTTCACTAACCAAAGGAAATATAGCATTATGCAGTAATCTAAGATTATGATATATTTTGTTAATCCTTCTGCTCCTATAACAATCCCAATGTCTGTAATTTCTATAAAAATGTATATTGACTGACTTACTAATTAAATTAAATCATATCCACTAACTCTAACTTATGCAAACTAAAATAAATACTGTGAAATCTATGGACCTGCACAAACTCTGTATCCACTACCCAACTGGTCTCCATTTCAATTACTGAAGAGAAACCATATTTTGTGGTTTGAATTGGGGAAAAAGTAGCATGCCTCTCCTGCAAAGTAGACTGCATTATTATGAATGCCCATTAATATGTTCTTTTTTCCTGCAACACATGCCTGACTGACTGAATGACTTCGGAAATTTGTAGCAAGTGGGGCGTTTTGCATGACCACTATTACATATTCCTAATCCTAAACATGTCAGTAACATTACCACACTATCAGCACAGAAATACAGACTTCAATCAATACATTTCTAGCAATCATGGATCTGAGTGATTTATGTTATGAAAACATGACATTGGCAGCTTTCACAGACCTGCATCATGATGTCCAACAAGCCTAGAACTACAAAGTATACATTAGGTCAGACAGTGGGACGATATTTCATAGTTTCACAAAGTGACATATATGACTGACCTTTTCAGACCATTGCTTGGTGCACAACTTGGATGACCCACTCAAGTTATTTTAGAATGACCCCCCATCACCAGTATAAACATTTCACAGCTAATGTCCTTACTACTTCCTCTGAGGAAAAAAAAACTTATGAGCATGATCAAAGACTACAAATTAAGGTAGAGATACTGATATATGCTTTTCCTCTGAGGTATGTCAAGATTATTATTCTCTTGGTATGGATTTTCTACTCAGGTGTATTTTTATCCATGAGGACGTTTAGACATCAACAGGGAGTAAATGTGCCAAGATGGTCATGTCTGATTTGTATGACTTTCATTCACACTGAAAACACCACATCTGCAAGCCTATGACCACCACAAACAACCCTGTAGTGTAGTAGAACCGACAACAATACTGGGATCTTGACTTAAAATTATATGTAAACATCTACTTAGATTAGAATTAGATCCTGGTAGTGTATACACAGGGTTTTAAGCAACCACAAAAATGATTATCAGTTTTACCCTGGATATGCCTACAAACTCAAAATGCATAGTATTCACTTCTTTGAACAAAAATGCTCAGATTTGTAAAAAAGTATCTCACTTCTGCAGCTGATGAGTACTTACATGGGCAAAACAATTATTTCTGTAGCTGCAAAAATCCTGGTACGTGCAAACATAAAAATCTGGATTTGAAAAAATATATATATTTCTGGGATATAATAGGGCACACACCAACCCATAATTTAAAAGGCTTTAAAAATACAGAAGGAAGACAAATAAACAAAGTCTTCTAATGATTTCAGGAGGAAAAAAAGGAGGACTTTAGTTCTCAGATATTTTGGCATGGAATGTTGCATATCAAAGGGCACTTTGTTCTTTGATAAAGGCAGTTCTTTCACTTCGAGAGCTGTATAATATAATTTTAGGTTCATAGGTTAGTACTAGGCTAACTGCCCTTGCGAGCCATTTTAAGCCTAGCCAATTATCCCTTGTGAGACTCAAACCCTGCACCTTGTGTTTGTAAGGCAAACACCTTAACCATTAGGTCACCCTCCCAACCCTGTAGTCTTCTACATCCGATTCTGACAGCCCATCCTCTTTCCAGATATCTGAAGGGATACCTTTATACAAGAAATTATTCCATTCCATCCATTCTCCAGGGAGTAGTAAACTTTAACACTGCCAAAACTGAACCCAGATCTAACTTGATGAAGATAATAAAGAATACAGCTACAATAAAGACACAGCTCAGACCAGCGATTGTACAAGCTGCTTGAACAGAACCCACGAATACTTTTTTTTTTGTGTCCCATACGAATGCGACAGTAACCCTTTCACTTAAGTTACTGCATACCAGCCCTGCAATCAAGACCTGCGCGAATGTTACAACTATTGTAAGAGCAGGCATAAGGTCCAAAATAACTAAAAGAATTCTAACAAGTTTTCAATTTACAGTTAATGAGCAGCGGCTCTGCAACCATCGGTTCTGATTTTTCTAACTACGTCAAAGAGAGAAAAACGTTGTACAGCACACAGCAAATAATTCTTAACTGTAACACAAAATACCCAACATTAAAAAAGTACATATCTGCATCAATAATCTATTCTACATTTATCAAATACAAATCTAGATCATCAAAGTGCAAAGGAAATGTCTCGAAAGCAAAAGTCCAGCAAAGTGGTACATAAAAAAACACTATTGTTATATTATTGTAATTTTTACAAACTGCTATTTGAATACAATTTATAAAATAAATGTATAATTACATTTCAGTATTTTTTGAAAGAAAGGCAAACCCATACATATCCTATGTGACCTATGACATTCTGCAACCCATATCACAGAATTTCTATTAACTGTTAGAACAGAAATGTAATAATTCAATTTTTCCATTATAGCACACAAAACATCAATGGATCTCTGTTAAACTCTTCTTGAGGTTGAACTTCAGTATGGTTTTGACTAACAGGATGTATTTTTGTAAAATGATGCATAAGGCATGACAAAAGCTGAATTTGTACTATTAAAGGAGTAGGTTAAAACAGCTGTACCTCAATGAGTCTCATTTCCTTCTGCAAATGTATGAGCCAGGATTACAAGAAGCACTTCTCCATAAACCTCTGCAGTTACCAGCTTTAGCAGCTGGGTCTTATTACTGTAAGTATTCAGTTCACTGGAAATACAAGTTGTATCAGTGTATGTGTATAATGCACATACCTAAACAGAAACCTAGAAATTCCAAATATTTTTAAACAGTATTTATTTTACATAGTAAATGTAATCCAGATTAACCAATTTTATACTGAAACATTAAGGACCCTATCAACACACTGACTCCTGTCTCTGCCTGAAGGTAACTCATAGCAATTATTGAAGCCCCTGTACTCAGATGCTTCAAGTGCTTCATAATTTTATAATATAAGAATTTGCCATCAAAAGTTCATCACTTTTTTAACTGAGGTATTAGGATATATTCCCTTTCTATGTTTTGCACTGATCCGAGTCTATGGACATAAGTTTTACAGCTGTTTTTGCTAATACAGACAGACTTACAGGGTTTGATGGGCTCGTGCTGGAAATCCAAGGTGCAGATCGGGGCGTACATAGCACAAAGGAAGAAACGCAGGTCCGGGCTACACTTGGTATCTAACAAACCTTCAAACTGCTCGCTGGCTAAGATGGCATTGGCCTGCGTGCTATGGTGGAGATGATTAGGCATTTTGGTCATGTTCCAGGGCATGGTGCTGCACATAGGGAGCCTGATGGGCTCGCAGGCTGCCCCAGCCACAAAAGGCGTAACATAGTCCAAGCAAATTGCAGTAGCAAGGAAGACAGTGAACACTCTGGGATATGGCATCTTGACCGACTTCGTGAGTCAATAGGGCAGGCTATCGAAAGAGTTCCCGTAACCAAGTGGTGCAATGCAACTTGACCAAATGCCCAAGCCACAGCAGTCTGTTTATTCTCAGAAAACTGACACCAGCGGGGCTCCACTGTACAGCCTTTGTGTCCTTAAGATCCTGCGTACGAGCCAGAAACTGAGTTAAAGTATTTTAAACAGTTAGCTACTTGTCGCCATTTACAAACTACAGTACTGAAACTTTATCTGTGACTAATGAGAAATACGTAAAAGATATTGACTGCAATCTCGTCAGCGTCGATAAAACAGCAACTAAGCTCTGAAGTGATAAAAATAATACAAATAAGGTTTGAACGCTGTCTAAAACTAGCAAGCTATCTGCAAGGCGTCCAGTGCCTGTAAACTAGATGTAACCGTGCACTGGTGGATACTGTCACTGCTATGCTTGCTGCATGCAGTTCCTTGATCAGATACCTGAAAAGGGCAAACATGAATAAGCCTAGTCCAGCAGCTTTCATTTCATTTCATTTTTTTTGGGGGGGGGGACGAGCAAGCACAGCAGTCACATCCCGCCAGCCAGTGAAATGTGTGCTGGACAACACTAGGCATAGTTTCAGTTGTGCGACAGTGAAGGTGTCGTGTAATTTCATTTTGTAAGAGGGAAACCTGTATGACCGTAATGCTAACGTACCCTTAACATTGTTCAATCTACTTTTCAAACTGTTTTTGCTTTAACGAGATCAATTCCACATTTTTAAATGTACAGGTTCTGCAGTTTATGATAACACAGAGATTGTATTTCCTGCACTGAAGTCATTTGTTGAATAATGTTTCACATTCATACCTGCACCATACCTCTCCACCTCTTAACTTAACCCAAGAAATCTGGACAAAGACTGACCTAATGGGGTAGAAAGGCCCAAAAATAGGGATACATTTTAAATATTGCTCTTATAAACTTAGAAAATTGCTAGAATAACAGGGGATGTATTAAAATGCATATTCAGAATCTATTCTAAAGTCATCTTGTTCTCCTACCTCGCAATGCTTGTTGAGCATCTTTGTTGAATTTGACTCAACTCTTAATGTCAAGAGCAGTGCATTAGAAATGCATTTCATGAGTTCTTAACTATAGGTAGCATGTCTAGAGTAGACCACAGGTAAGTGCAGTACAGTAAACAAACGATTGTTCTATTGGCTAAGTAGACTAAGACTACCATACTGCACATTAAGTCACTCATTTGATTGATATGCAACATCTTGCATTTCATCAGTCTAGTAGTCGTAACACTAACTTCAACACTTTCATCTTGTAACTTACCTTTCCTTAGTAGTGAGTAGTCGGTGTGTACTGTACACAATGAAATATATCCTCTCTCTACGGCTACGCTACGATTCTACGCTCCTTCCTGCAGCTTTTCTTTTTATACAAACCGCCCGAGCGGTGTTTTCGCATCGCATACCAGCGCTGGTATGGGAAAACGTAAAAAAAGAAAGTTGGCGCATGCAGAAGAGCAAAACTACGTGACGTGTAAACACACGGAAAAAGTGCAATTAAATTTACATTTAAATTTAAGGGTCGCGGGCCGCATGGAAGAGCTCTGAGGGCCGCATGCGGCCCGCGGGCCGCGGGTTGGACACTACTGCTTTAGAAGACTTAAATTAATCCTGAAAACAGCATTGACATCTAAGAACAAAATCCAAGCTATAAACCAATTTCCTCTTCATGTCCTAACTTACAGTTTTGGAGTGATTGACTGGCCCCAAAATGTATTGGATAGATTAGATAGGAAAACAAGAAGGCTCCTTCATGCTCACCAAATGATTTATAAAAATCACTGCATACCAAAATGATATATTACCCATTCCAAAGGAGGGGGGGGCCTCCTTGAAATTGATTACATGTATGGATTTGCAATCTTGGGACTCCACGCATATCTACTGACCTCTTAAGACCCAAACATAGCGAAAGTTTTGAAACATGAGGAAAATAAATCTAAGATGGCTTCTCTGTTTAATCTAGCAGAAGTATATCGACATAAAGCAGGAATGTAAATCAAACCAGAAGAAGATAAAAATCAGGCAGCAACTGAATGTGCCAAAAACAAAAGAAAGAATATAAGGTGAAGGACCAGATAAGAAGGCAAGAAATGTGGAAAATGCATAAAGTAGCAAGTATAAAAAAGTCTGTTAGAACCTTGTGTTGATCAAGAATGAACACAGGAATGGTTAAGGAGAGGCAAATTCAAACCAAGAGATGAAAGGTGAATATTGGTGGCCCAAGATAGTGGGCTATGTACACTCTGATTTACAAAGTTCATTGAACTGTGACTACAGCGTGATGCATAGAGAGAGACACAAAGTCATAAAATATCAGGATTTGCAGGCAGAAATGAGAGCAATGTGGAAGAAAGATACCCAGACAGTTCCAATAGTAGTAGGAGCAATGGGTCTTATAAAAAAAATCTACAATCATATTTAGACATGTTACCAATACATGTAACCCCATACAAATTGTAGAAGGAGTCATTACTGGGCAGATTGCGAGTGCTGTGAAGAGCACTTCGGGCTGAAATCAAAGATTGAAACAATACTAATTTCATGAACTCTAATCATACTTTGACTTAGGAATGGGGTCCATTCCTTTTATGGTATTAGAAACCCAAAAGACGTGGAGAAATTAAAAAAGCCGTAGTATATAGCAAATATATTGGCCAATAAATTCATCTTCAATTTTACTCCACTTTCTCCCCAGACACCTCTTAAGAAATACTCCCAATCACACATCCACCAGCTATCACTAGGGAAAAGGTCCTCATTCCACTCTCCAAGGCCAGAAACACTGCATCAATGTAACCTGATAATATTCCAGATGCCTTTTTAATAGCATAAAACATGACCTCTCAGGCAGTTGAAAAACTATCCTATCATAGCCTACAAACAATCTGTGTGGCAAGCAAATGGAGAACTGCAGCTGTTATCCCTCTGCACAAAGGTGGGACATTCACAGACCCAAGAAACTACTGACTAGTAAGCCTGACTAGTCTCATATGTAAGGTCATGGAAAGAATATTTATTTATTTATTTATTTATTTATTTATTTATTTATTTTATTTTATTTTATTTTATTTTACATTTGTTGACCAGGATAGTCCAACTGGGTATATGTCCATTTTCAGCGGAGGCCCGAGGAGAAAAAAGCTCCAGATAACACAGATAGAACATAACAGATATGAGTCAAACATATTTACAAAGCCCTCTAGTAGGGATTTGTAGTAATTCTGGACAAGATAAATAATGACATAAGATACATTCAGACATTGGATCCAACCATGTTTGTTTTATCAAGGACAGGTCATGCCTAGTCAATCTGGAAGACTTCTTTGAGAAGGTCACCAAAGCAATGGACAAGAGCAAAAAAGGTGCACATTGCCAACTTTGATCTGGCCAAAACACTCAGCTCAGTACTCCACTTGGGAGTCAAACTCATGAAATTAGGAAAAAAACCCTAAATCAGCCACTGGATAGCAAGCTAGCTCACAGATAGGACACAAAAAGTTTGGATAGGTGAACATTTCTTCTCAAAAAGGGCAGTCATTAGCAACATCCCTCAGGCTTGGCACTGCAACTGCTCCTTTTTGTCATCAACGTTCTGAAGTCAAGGTCAGCATCAAAGACTTCTGGCTGACCAAGTTCACAGATGACTGCAAATGAGGCACAGTCATAGAATCCACTAAAGACACAAACATCCTCCAAGAAGTCCTGACACTAGCTAAAAGCTGGTATAAAATTTAATGCCAAAAAATGCCTAATAGTATCTTTCAGAAAGGCAGGCACCCCTGGAAATTACCACATTGATAATTCATGCCTAAGTATTGACCCTGTGGTCAGGAATTTGTGAATGCATATGAATGGTGAATTGGCCTTTGACCATCACGTGTCCACTGTTATAAGGAAATCATTCTATTTTGTTCAACTTATAAGCAAGGGTACAGTGTCTAGTTCCAAATATGTCATTGTTCCATTGTACTTGACCCTCATTAGATTGCAATGCTCCTTTCAAATATGTATCTGACCAGGAATGTGAAACAACTGGAGCACCCACAGACGTGCCTCATGAAAAGAAATAATGGCCTAGGGAACATTTCCTGCATGGACTGCCTCAAAGCCTTATCCTTGTACTCAGTATCTCCAGACTGATGAGAGGTTATCTATGCCTGGCCTTCAAAGGATCTTCTGTTCCAGCCTTAATGGACCTGCTACATATCTGCAAAACAAATACCATTAAAAAATAAGATCTAGGGACCCAAACCTCATCTGCAACATAAATAAGAAATGATGGAAGGGCAGATATATACCTCAGAAACTACTCCTTCTCAGGACTAGGCTTGCCATCCAGGAGAAGCAGAGTTTCTCCCTGCACTTATTCAAACATAGCTTGGATCAGTGGATGAGGAATTGTAAATTTACCCCTGCTGTGTCATCTATGTCCCTATTAAAAAGACGATGTTTGTAAATGCTCGATCACCCATACCCAAGCTACACCCCTAATAAAATAAGTAGTATCAACACCGGTCAAATATGTTTGAGAAGCAGAGATGTGCTTAAAAAAGGCCTGTTAGGGTCAATACCCTAGTATTTACTTATGAATCTATGTGTAGACTTGCAATGTATAGCATAACAGCATGCACTTTTATTCCTTCTGGGTTATCTGCATTATTTTCCACTTCAGCCATATTTATATCTTAATACAAAGATGCTTATAGTGACTACAATTATAGATGATATAGGAGTGTAAAAATAATTTATACTAAGTACCATACACAGTGAATCTTAAATTAGAAATAAAAGTTATCTTTAATTGACCTATATGCAATATTCATTTTAGGTTTGGTCATGACATTTTATCTTTATACAGTGTGTGCAGAAAATAGTATACTCTGTTATACTATAATAGAGTGACATCTGAATATACAGTGTAAGATTATATTAATAGATTATGCATAATATATGCATCCAACAAGGCCTCATAGGTAATGTGAAAACTATAGCTAAGATAAGCAATTCTGTAGTGCACCTCTGTATCTAGACAGATGCGGTCCAAATGGACTTGTGAATTGCACCATCTTAACTTTGAATTGTCTGGCAGAAAACAAATTGAGTTAAAAGGGCAAAAAAAAGGATCTGAGGAATAAGGAGAATGAGGACTCCAGTTTTTCTACTGTAATGGCTACATCAGAGATAATATAGTAATGCAATAACACAAATTTCTTTTAAGCCCAAACACTGACAAATTTGCAACTTTATAAACTCTACAAAAAATTTACTCACAGCTAATAGGAAAAACATAACATGCTACCACCTAGACTTGATTACAGTGCTATAATATTAATTTCCCATGTGGTTGCTGTACTGTCTGGTAAACATAATGCATGTAGAGCATAGTTTGTATCACCTTTGAATGGCACTGCTGTCTGTACATTGTGTAGAAAAACTTCTCTGCGAGTATGCAACAAGTACTCATGGATATTTGGGCAATACTTTATCTACAACTTCAAGTGCTCTTCTCTGTTTCCTACTCATATAATTACATTTTATCAGCATGACAGAGCCTATGATAACAGTATGGGATAAGGGCTAATATAGCTTCTGGTAGTGTTCAGAGTTGGTATGCGAGTATATTGATACAGTTTTACAGTCCATCATAGAATTAGTATGTATGAAGCACTACTTACTTATTGTTGCACTGTTGTAGTGCTTCATACCTGGTGCACTGTTCAGTGCTTTACACGTGTGCACATAGTGATCAGACTACGACATGCTAACATATAATAGCTTTATGTGTATCCATGCCTATCTAGTACTCTAACCATCTGTGCTATTCCAGATGCATTTGAACTGTCCTAGTCTCTGCAATTATAGTTGGTCTCTTGGTAAGTCCTACATCATGTACATGTTCCTCTGCAAGATGTTTTTTGCAAATCCACTGAGGTTACATAGGTTGGCTGACTTTTCTGGGCATGTGTTTAGTCTAACCACTTCTGTACATGATAGAAAGTTATTCGGCATAACTCATATGATTAACCCCTCTGTATTTGAGTCATCAGCTGGACATATGTGGGGAGTGGGTCTGGATGTTATCACTGATGATTATATAGGATAGCTTTAGACAGTGCTGGAAGGCCTTCTCCTATGTTTTGACATCATTTAGAAGGTAATTGTGAGCTATTTAAGCATGAGTCTCTCATTATGTGAGTCCCCTCCCCTTTCTTCACTAAAGTCTATCTAGTTACATAGTCCATTCATGATTCCAGCCTTGACTAAGTCCCAGGGCCACAGGGACCACTTGCTTCACCCCAGTATATTGCTATTATCCCTCTCTTCAAATAGAGGTGAGCAAGCATAGCCTCATAGTACCTTTCCTCCACCAGTTCCTGTAGGTGCCTGGACTACCTAAATGAACCCAGTTCTGGATCACTGTCAGGTTCATCTTTCAGCATCTATGTAACTGACTTGCTCTGCAAAACTTCAGATTTTGGCACTTTCTATAGGATAAGAAGTGTTTGTGAGTATTTTTGCAGTATGATATCAGCAAATGCCAAGGTGCATACTTTACAGACAATAGATTTCTGAAACATTCCATGCTAATGAGGCCCATTAGTGATGTGTAGCTTTGAAGAGTTGCATATAGGTTCATAGGTAGGTACTAGGCTATCGGCCCAAGGGCCTACATAAGGCTAAGTTAATTTCCTGTGCCCCTGTCGTGCAAAGCCACAGAAGTGATCCCTGGTGCGTATTTCTTATTTCCCATCCATTCATCAAGATTTTTCTTGAAGAGTGCTAACGAGGAACTTTGCTTGACATAGGTAGGTAGCTTGTTCCAGACTATAGGAAGTCTCTGGAACATGAATCTATCCCTCCAGCATGTACTATTTATTGTGGTGACAAGGTTTAGGTCCCTAGAGTGTGTAGCACGGAGGGATTGGGATTTCTTAAGGTGTAGCATGTCCAACAGCTCTGAGTTTAACATATCTTTATATGTTAGGCAGAGATCTCATCAGAATAGGCGAAATGCTACAGAGTAAATCTTGAGTTTTTTGAGATGGTCAGTGTAAGGCATCTGTTTGGGGCCAGTAATCTTCTTTGTGAGGTACTTCTGTGGTCTTTCCAGCTGCTGCAGATATCTTGTGAGGTACATTCCAAAAAGGGCATTGTACTCTATAATGGTTCTAATGAGTGTCAATTAGAGGGGAACAATGACCTCTTTTTTTCCTGGATGAGAACCCTTTTGTGATGAGGTGTGCCACATAGAAGGATTTCCTGACTACTGTGGTGATGTGATTATCAAAAGAGAGACTACTGTCCACCTGGGTCCCAAGGTCCCTTATCACACATTCAGCATTAAGTAGACCGCCATTTATGTGGTAGTTCCTGGGTACAGAGTTTTTACCAAAGGGGAAGACAATGCACTTTTTGGGAGTGAGCTTGAGGCCATGCCTCTGACACCAGGCATCTGTCTCAGTGAGGCTCTTTTGTAGGATGTCCACATCATTTGGGGACTCAACTATGACTCCAAGTTTGCAGTCATCTGCGAACTTTGTTAGTTAAGATGTCATACAAGTCTGTAGTATTCTGAGATATATAACTATATGAGTTCATTATCTCTACACAGTGAGAAAGTGTAGTTTCCTGATACCATGGTGTACATACTTAGTCTATTAAATCACATCTGATCACATTTTAAGTCCGTGTTATACAGGCACATGAATATACTGCTCCTGCCAAGTACTGATGTTAAGGAATGCTTTTGAGTGGACAATGCAACCCATATATTTTGATAATGCCTATATTTGTGAGGTTTCCTTTAAAAATTGTTTAATGTAGATTTCAAAACTTACATTGTAATGCTTGTTATGAGCACATTTTATGTGTATCAATGCATTTTTTCACATATGTGTGCTGTCCATTTCTTAGCAGAAAAAGCTGTTTGCCACGCACAACTATCAATGATAGTATGCTGCATACTAGTTCTATATGTAAGTAGTTTTTTATTTTTATTTTTTTATTTTAACATTTGTTGACCGGGAATGTCTGACTAGGTTTCACAGAGCCTGTTTTCAGTGGAGGCCCGGGGAGAAATGCTCCAGATGCATATCTGTGTGGTATTGTAGAAATGTGAATCACTATAGAGTTCCACAACATTATGTTTTCTCATATATGTTACATATGTTCAACTTTAAAAGATATGTTTAATCCCTTATAACTCCTGATATATTTTGTGCCTATTAGTATGTTAACAATGGCAACAGAATACTCAGTAAATGATAAAATAACACTGCATGACTGATGTGCATAGCTGTGCCTTATGTTAATATAGCAGAACAAAATATAGTACCCTTGGCATCTCTTTTCTGGTTGTAGAGTTTTGTTTGCTTATCCAATGCATGGCACTATACACTGCTTTTCTTTGATTTTTGGTATTTTCTGCAAAGGAATGACATTTATTCCTGGCATTCATTAAGCTTGCCTAATACTTTCTTTACTCTTTTACTATATTATGTCCTGTTAGATTATCATTACCCAAAAAAGAATTTTAGGTGTATATACTATGTGACTAAAATGTGCCACTTACCATAGTGAATATTATTGTAGGTTTGTACCACATATCTTGCTTTGTATTCAGTGTAGTTTTGAATCCATTCTTCTTCTTCTTCTTCTTTTGACTTTTCCCAGTTAGGGGTCGCCACACTGGAACTCCGGTCCGCTAATGGTAATAGTCCGTAATACTAAAACATAAACAACTAGCTAAGATTATAAGTACTTTGTATACTGTGATAAAGAAATATGTATCCTGTCTAACTCTATGTCATTATACTGCCTACCGTCTTTGCTAATATGTTATTAATGTATCATTTGTAGTAATTTCAGAAATTGTAATGGCAGTCTTGTACTTGTATGTAAATAGCCTATGTTTTTGTTAATTTTTTTCATCTCATTTACTGTACCTAATTACCAATGTAACTCTGTTGGAGCTTTTCTCCCCGGGCCTCCACTGAAAAAGGACATGTATCCAGTCGGACCATCCCGGTTAACAAATGTAAAATAAAAAATAAATAAATAAATAATGATTGGCAGTGAATTTTTACGGTGCCGAGGTGCCAGCTCAACACCCAACCTTCAACGAAGGCACGCCCTACACATGTCTTTCGAATGCCACTTGACTACGGGAATAATGAAGTACTGTGCAAAGAGAACCCCACAACTGCTGCAGCATTTCATATTATAAAATGACTGTCCATTAACATTCTAAAATGTGCACAGTGATTGGTCAGCCTAACCAGCATGTCCATTGTAAAATCAAGCATGGACGTTCTTCTATTAATATACACTATGGACCTTTCCAGTTTTCACAATTAAAAAAAAAAAATAATAAAATAAACTTTGAAATCTCAACAGGTACAAGAAAGATGGAACAGAGAAAATACAAGGAAACTCAGGTATGTTATGCAAAACTAAAGAAATGTACTTGATTATCCTTGTATTTTCTCTGCCCTGTTTCTCTCGTACATCTCAAATGTCCGGATTTCAACTTTCTTTTTTTTAATTAAAAAAAAAAAAAAAAAAGCAATGGAGATCCTCCTTTTTCTGTTGCTTCCTTTTCAAAGCACCGATGTACTGTGTAAGCATGGGAACCTAAGTCCCATACAAATGCGCAGTACATCAAAAAAGCCCCATTATACGAGGAAAAAGTGGAAGAGCACCACAGCACCATTATACAAAGACATTATTTAAGAAAAGTAAGTAACTTTTTTCTTAAATAATGTCATTGTATAATAGCAATAATACATGGCTGAGTGTGGGTAATGCTGGTTTTACCCATGGTTGGCTTTGGTAAATCATTCATTACCCACACCCAGCCATGGGTTATTGCTATATTAAATCACAATGTAATGTTTTGTTTTGCTAATAAACATCAAACTCCCTCATAAATAGTGTTTTATATCTGTCTGTTAGACAGAACTATTTACAAAAGAAACTGAATAGCTGTTGTGACTTATCTTGCAGAATAACAGTGTCAAAGTTTCTTGTGCAGCTGGTGTTAGTAGCACATTACCTGATATTTGTTGACAGTTGATTCTGTTTGTTCAAAGCCTTAGTTTTTTTTTTTTTTTTTTTTAAGCAATTCATGTCTTAGCTTTAGTCTGCCCAATTCAACACTTTACAGTACCAAGGTATTAACCCTGGCAGTGAAAAAGCTGCATAAGTTAAATAAAAAAACATTATTATGTAGACCCAAGCTGTAATACATTGCTTACATGTGTATATGTCAGACTGCATGGTCTTAGAACAACTTTTCAAGGCAATCAAGAGTGTCACAGCTGTGTCGTCATTAAAGGTCACAATTACCAGTTATGCATGTGCTTCATTATAATGAGGAATCATGACAGTTCCTGTGTGTGTGTGTGTGTGTGTGTGTGTGTGTGTGTGTGTGTGTGTGTGTGTGTGTATGTGTGTGTGTTTGTGTTTTTAACCTAGACAGGAAGCTCTCCCTTTAATACAGTGACAACAGCAAGCAGAACACAATAATGAATTCTGCAGTGGATGCGGCTAGACCATCATTATTTGGATAGTCTGCTCCAATCTATCTGATAACAATCAGAGAGACACAGAAGAGATATATTTCAATGACTGTGTTCCGGCTGTTTAACCTGTTCCTAGTAATCCAAATACATTTTTGAAAGTGCTACAATATTATTATAACAGAGCAGTAAATACTCAAGAATAGCACTGGACAACAAGAGGCTGGTGAAAAAAGAGGGATTGTGGGACAGATAAGGCACGTCTATGTGCATATTAAAGGAGCATAGAAATAAGATCCTAGCTTGTATCAAATGGAGACATACAAATGCATGAACAAAATGTGTACTTTCAGAGGTGGCTAGAGGCAATACATGGAGCTAATACTACATACTGTACAGTACAACTGCAAGGGTTAACACAGAGATGATGTGAGGACACATACAAGCACTGAATGTGTCCGGACTTGTGTCACCATCTTGGTTCTCTAACCCCTATTCTATATAAGCACTATTAGTAATGGATAAGAAAAGAATGATTCAATATATTCATCTGATACACAAAGACAAGTGTGTGTTTTCTGCACAAAGTACACATGAAGATACAAGGAAATTTTGAATGGTTTGAGCCTAGATATTTCTTAGATTTCGAAAAGCACAAAGATATGTCTGGGTTTTGCTGGAAAGACCCTGCATTGTTAGAGCTTATCATAAAGCCTCCTCCCAATGAGGAATGACAGTGAGTATGAGTATAACATGTCCTGCAGTGCACAACTGTGGTGCAGCAGTTAGCATTGTCGACTCACAACAAGAGGTTTTCCCATTCGATTCTCAGCTGGGGTGCCTTCTGTGTGGAGTCTGCATGTCCTCCCTGCATTCACTTGGGTTTCCTGTGGGTGCTATGTTTTTCTCCCACATTCCGAAGACATGCACCTGGAGCATTTCTCCCTGGGCCTCTGCTGAAATTGGACACTGTCCCAGTTGGACTTTCCCAGTAAACAAATGTTAAATTAAGGGGGTAATGTCACAAATAGTATTCATCTGTGATACGCTAATGTTTGTTTGTCTTTTTGGCATTTCCCAGTTAGGGGTCGCCACAGCGGAACTCCGGTCCGCTAATGATTGGCAGTCAATTTTTATGGTGCCAAGTTGCCAGCCCAACACCCAACCTTCAGCAAAGGCACACCCATTCACACATCTTTCGAAGGCCACTTGACCATGGGGTGGACATGCAGACTCCACACAGAAGGCACTCCAACCGTAAATCGAACAGGAGAACCTCTTGCTGTGAGGTAACAATGCTACCGCTGTACCACCGCGGCTTCTTTGAATAGTAATATTGGTAGGGCATATTTAATCCAATTGATTAATGCATTGTATGCTGGTTTTGGTTACATGACGGTCATTTGTATACATATTCAAGTGAGAATTCAAAAAAATATTACAGCATTGTAGTCTAGTGTTCTTGGAGTATTGTGGGGGCAATGTAATGAAAGGCTGTATTATAATATATAAGTGGACATACTTTTATATCAAATAGACTATCTCCTTATGTAGAGTTAATAATTTATTTATTTATTTTTTATTTATTTTACATTTGTTGACCCGGCTAGTCTAACTGGATATATGTCCATTTTCAGTAGAGGCCCGGGGAGAAAAGCTCCAAGCATAGGCAGTAACAAATAATACATTATATACAATAGTAACAAGAGTTATAATACATTATTCAGATTGTACATGAGAGAGGCTAGTATAGAGTCTTATAGTAGGATTAAACTAATAAAAATACAGAGAACAAACAACATATGAGAGAAAAAAAGAGAAAAATATATATAAATATAGAGGAAACAGTATAGAGTTTGGTAAAAATATATTTTTTTTTACTAAAATCCCACACATGTGCATATAGCTGAATACTGCAGACTTGTATGACATGTTGGATACCATATTTAGCTCTCCAAAGCATGTTTAATACTAAAATGTATGGGTTTGATGCTTAGATGTACTTGTTACAAGCTATTTTGTTTGGATCATATACATTTTTATGTAAGTTAGTAGGCACAATTAATAGTTAATAATTAAAATAAATGTAAAATGAAATAAAAATTCCTAAATATCTAACGCCAGAAAAACAAGATTACAATCTAGTTGTGAATGTTATAACAATCATATTGTTTTTTAGGGGTCCTTTAAAGCTATCAGCATTATTACATTCCTATAGCTGTCTGAGTACCACAAGAATGAATGCTTGTAAGAAATTAAACAAATATCTAACAATTCCAAACAAATACTGAGATCACTAGTATTGCATGACAGCCATATGTCAAGCTGAGCAAAGTACCAAAACCATTTATGTTGACCTTAAAACCATCAACATCCAATGCAGTCCACACAAATTAAGACAGATAAGACTATGAAAGGGGCTTCACATCACCAGATAACCTTCAGAATTCTGCACATAAACTATACGGCGCTGTTCCAGTTCAACAGCATTGAGAATGAAATATGCACAATTACTGATCAGCCTTCAAGTAGAAATTAGTGCCTAAGAAAGGAAGCATGAAGGTGTTAATAACTTCTGTCATCTTATCACTAACTGACAGAATATCATTAAGGACAAATCCCAAATTTTGTGCCCCAGGCATAAACTCCAGACTATTATCACAGTGCCTAACTATGGGAGATAGGATTGGAGTTGTGGAGGATTTAAAGGCTGCATAAGTGATCACTGCCTCAGTCTTAGCCAAACTGGGCTCCAGAAAATTATTCTTTGTTCATTAAAGGAATGATTGCCATATGCTGCTTAAGTAAGAAGAGTCATATCTTCATGTTATCAGTACAATAATGATACCTAAGATCTCAATTTCAAATTACCTTTCAAATTAGAGATATCTACACCAAATATCAAAGGACTCTCGAGAACTTCATAGAACTCTGTACAATAGAGAGTAACTCAATAAATAATGAATTTCTGAGCAACCCTTTATATGCTGACAGCTAAGAGTCAGACCAATCAAGGTGTGTCCTGGAAGGACATGGTGAGAATGCAGGTAACTATATCAAGACTCTGCCGTCCACAATTTGAAATGCAATTGAGAGATCATGAATGGCTAAAGCAGAATACCAATGTCGATCTCTCACCACAGAGAGATCATTATTTGGACTTGTAAGGACAGTTTTGGTGCTATGACAGTGGCTAAAACTGGACCATGTAAACCTAAGTGGTCCACATAGCTGCACTACATCTGACATAACACTTGTACATGTGTGTCCCGCAGCGAAGTGTAGGACATGTTTACATGACTGGTAAACATCTATTTGATATATTCATTAAATTGCTGATTAATAGCACAGGTGATATAGTTTTACAGCATTATTGTATTGCATTGTATAGTAATTGCACATGATATGGAATATGCACTTGTTTTACATTGTGTGTTACACTGGAACCACAACCTGTAAACCTACCTGTGGAGCATAGACAACATCAATGACAAGCCTAGCCACTGAGAGAGGAAAGTGGATCTGAGAAGGAAGAACTGGCTGCACTGTACACCATTGCTCTGGTCAGACATTGCCCACATACAGCACCCAGAGATGAGGAATTCAGGAATCTGATGAAGACTATAAGGTGAGATTTTTTAATTATCTCGAGCTGCTGCAACATCCATAGCCCCTCCCTAGCGCAGTGTGCTCACCACTTAGTCCAACTACTTGACTGGCTAGTAAATCTGCTTGCTGGTTGTAACATATTCTTCCCCTCCTACGGAACCAAACAAGGGAATGCTTAAAGAGTTTTTCCTAGCTACATAGTACATATTTTAACCCTTCAACTGCTAAGTGATATACTAGAATAACCTTTTGCCTAGTACTATTGGTGGCATGCACACCAGGCCAGGACACTCAGTCTAGTAACCCCCCTCCCTAGCTGTTCTCTTTAACCCCCTTCCCCCAAATCAGGCATTTTCTCACTTCCCTTCTCAACTCCTATCAAGTAAAAAGAAATCACAATTTATTTTTAGTATTATTTTGCAAAGTGAGAAATAATATTTTTTTAATTTTCTGGATAAGAGTATGCTTTATAGACTATCCCTCCACCCAGAGTGGAACTCACCTGAGTAACATTGTTTTTTACTGTTGCAGTCCCACCTGGTTCTTTCCCCCCTTTCTTTTTCTTAAAGTTACCGCAAGTATCTTTGGTAACACAGGCAGGTTCTAAGCCACTCTGCGCCCCCTCTTCTCTGCTTCCTCCAGAGTTAATAAATATGCTATTCTCCCTATGGCACCATTTTTAAAATATCTCTAGCTGCTACAGCATCTCCAGCCCATTCCTAGCAAGGTGTGCTTACCACTTATGCAAAACTGTATAGTGGAACTTTCCAGCAATATCTACTTTTTGCTATTTCTCTAGGCTGTTGACATTGTACAGTTGATTGTGTTTTTGTCAGATGGCCAGGCTAGCATTTTTACACACTGTAAATTACGTATGTACTGTTGTATATGAACGCTGAAAAATACTGTAAATATTAGAATGTTTATTGCTCAACCACTCCATAGAAGTGTTTTATTGAACCTGCAATTAATTTTAGCCGCACACTATAGAAGCAGCAGTATATATTATTGAATATTAGCCAGAACAGGAATCTACCATCTTTATGATATGAACCAATGCTGTCTGTTTGCTTTAACTTGTGTAACAACCATATCTACTATCAATGCACTTTTTCTGGAACCTGTGCTCTATTGTTATTTGATGACTTTATGCTGATACTGTTGCCAGCTATATATTAATTTATTTTATCTACCTGGAATGTCTTTTTTTACAGGAACTTGCTTTACTACTGTGAAATGATGACGTAATGCTTTACCTTTTGTCTGCTATGCAATTTTTCCTGGTAAAATGTATTTCTCCTAATGCAACCCTCTCTCCTTTTTTCCCTTCAGTTAGTCCAGCTGCTCCACTATCTTGTACATCTGCTTGCTGGCTGTAACATACGTTTCCCCTCCTATGGACTCCAAACAAGGGACCCTTTACTGCTTAAAGAGTTTTATAGGCTACATAGTACATATTGTTAGCCCTTCAACTGCTAAGTAATATACTGTAATAAGCTTTTGGCTGGTACTATCAGTGGAGTGCACAACAAGCCATTACATTCACACTAGTTCCTCCCTCTGCATCTGTTCTGTTTAACACCCCCCAAATTAGGCCTTTTCTCTCTTTCCTTTTCAACTGCTATCAAGTGAAAAGAAATCAAACTTTATTTTTAGTATTATTCTGCAAAGTAAGAAATAATATATTTTTAATTTTATGGATAAAAGTATACTTTGTAGTCAATCTCACAGCCAGGAGTGGAACTCACCTGAGTAACAGATTTTTTTTTTTGCTGTTGTAATCTCTCTAGCCTGGTTCTACCTGCTCTCTTTACCCTCACTCACATTGGGCTCACTCTGCTTCCCTACCCTACCCCAATTCTCACCCACCCCCCACATACTCTAACTTTATACTTTATCCATCCTAACCAATCCTCATCACACCTCCCTCCACCTAATTAAACCCTCCAATTCACAATCCAATCCTGTAACTCAATGACACCCCTTACAATAAATCAACCCCTACCCTCTCCTCACCAACTATTCCACTTCCCTAGTCCCAATCCCCCCTCCCACATCTACATTAACAACTTAACTACACCTGCCTGTTGTCTGCATACTACCTTCCTTCTACTTCACTCTTCCCCATCTCAACTAAACCATCTTCTTAACTATCTATGCTTCTAATCATCCTCCCACCTAATAAAACTCCCCTCTCTGATCATCATAACCTTTCTTAATATGTTTCTCATTCTCCTTACTACTACTCCTTACTACTCCATTACTTGTCCTTCTCTCCCTCTCAAATACATTTTATGTTAAACTATTAGGTTTCCACCAACCTCCCACATGCACGCATACTCTAAACAATAATGAAACAACACACCCATTTTCAACAGCTCCCTCGTTATATAACATTGCTTGCACACACCTCCTTAAGATCAAAATACTCCCTCACCCCACACTCCCTCAACAACTAAACTGAAATACCACATCCTTTGTTTCTACACTCCTCTACTTACTCTGCTTACCTTAAACTTACTACTAGCAGGAGACATTCACCCTGGTACTGGTCCAAACTGCTCTCCATCTATCCATATCCACCCTTCATCACCCTCTTCCTCCTCTCCCTCCATACCCCTTTCACTCCACCTCTCATCTCCCACTTCTACAAACATTCAAAGTATCCTTAACAAAACCACTGAATTCCAATCATGGATTGTTCAACATGCTCCAGATATCATTACTCTATCTGAAACCTGGCTAAAGCCATATATCTCTGATAAGGAAATCGCACCCCCCAGTTAAAATGTTCTCTGCCTGGATAGGATTCATAAAAAAAGGAGGAGGTGTTGCTACACTCTAAGCTGACCAATCTAACCTCTCCCCTCTATCTATCTTAGTCTCTAACTTTCATCCAGCTGAACTACTAGTAAATTGTTACTTAAACACACACAAGTTTGCATTCACTGCCATTTATATCCCACCAGGTAACAACATCCCCATCCTCGAACACTTCCTTTCATGGATCTCTCACTCCATATCCTATGAAACACTTATGCTGGGCAATGTTAACAGTGATTGGAAAACACTAAGTACTAACACCCCCAACTCCAGCATTAATCTTCACAGCTTCTCCCAACTAATCACAATCCTAACCCGCATGAACAAATACTCCAATACCAGTTCTACTCTGGACTGGATCCTAACATCAGACCCAAACCTCTATCACAACCCTTGCACATTGCCTGATACCTTAAGTGACCACCTGCCCACCTGCATCCATAGATACTCCCTCCAACTGTGCAGGTCTCAGAAATATGAAGAGTGCTGTAAACTCTCTAATTTCAACCCTGTTACTTTTAACAATAGATTATCCTCCATCAACTGGTCCTTCCTCCTTAATCTTCCCCTTAATGGCACTGTACTAAAATTCAATCACATCTTTCTAGATATTCTTAATTCCCTAGCACCTCTAAGGAAAACAAGGGTAAAATCACACTTTGCTCTCAAGCTTAGACAAGCCACTTGCTCTCTAATGCATAAAAGAAATAATGTCTATAAAACTTGGCAAAAAAACAAATCCCAGATACACCTTCCATACTACAAATAACTCAGAAACCATACTAAAAAGCAGGTTAATAATGACAAGAACATTTTTTACCAAAAGCCACAAACTAACCACCACTCCAATCCCCAAAAATTCTGGAGTACTATCAATAAGATTCTTCACCCTGGAAATCCCACTATACCTAACCCCTGCCCTAACAGCTCTGCACTTGAAACTGCCATCTTACTTAACTCCTTCTTTATTGACTCCATCCACAAACTAAGCCAGAAAGACTCCACTAACAACCCCCCAACACCACTCCTCACCAATGGGCAAAGCCCCCTTTTCACTTAAGCCAGTCCCCACTGCTTACATAAAATCTCTCCTCAGCAAACTAAAGTCATGTTCTCCTTCAGCTGATAATTTACCCTCCCCTTCTAAACCTTGCCACTGACTCAATAGCTTATCAAATCTATATACTAATAAACAGATCCATCCAGGAATCCACAACTACTGATATCTGGACAACATTCTATACCATACCTCTACACAAAGGAGGAAATTCTACTGACCCTTTCAATTTCAGGCCATAGCTACTCTGTAAAATTCTTGAAAAATGCATACATGCACAACTTCCCAAATATCTTCTTCAAGAAAATCTTATTACAACAACCCAACACGGCTTTCACCCCAACCATAGTACTGATACAGCCTTAATATCTTTTACTCATGCTGTCACTGAAGCTAGACACAACAACAAACTAGTCTCTTGTCTGTTAAGCCTAAACACCATGTTCAATCATAGCCTCACCTCAGGCTTTGTGCCCACTGAATGGTACACAGCAACGGTTATCCCACTCTACAAAGGGGGAGCCATCATGGACCCTGGGAACTTCTGCCCCTTTAGCCTAATAAGCCTGCTCTGCAAGGCCATGGAATGTATCATCATGGAACTTATAAACAAAGACATTGGTAATCTCCACACTCTGGACCCCACCCAGTTCAGGTTTGAAAAATGCAGATCATGTCTCCTAAACCTGTTAGACTTCTTTGAAGCAGTCACCAAAGCTGTAGACGAGGGTAAGGTGGTTTACACAGCATATCTACATCTCGCCAAGGCTTTTGACAATCCCTCACTCTGGAATTATAGATAAACTCACTAAACTAGGTATAAATCCCTATGTCACAAGATGGGTTGCTGACTGTCTCACTGACAGAACCCACTCTGTGAAAGTAGCAGACTCCAAATCTAACTTCAGACCAATGACAAGTGGAGTACCACAGGGTTCAGTCCTGGTTCCTCTCCTGCTTGGTATCTACTTTTCTGAAGTACAGGCTAACACAGAAGGTCTTTGGCGAATGAAGTTCACAGATGACTGTAAACTAGGAGCCATAATTGAAACTCCTAATGATGTGGACATCCTACAAAAGGGCCTCACTGAGACAGATGCCTGGTGTCAAAACCATGGCCTCAAGCTCAATGCCAAAAAGTGCATTGTCATCCCCTTTGGTAAAAACTCTGTACCCATGAGCTACCACATAGGTGGTACTTAACATCAAAAGTGTGATAAGAGACCTTGGGACACAGGTAGACAGTAGTCTCTCATTTGATAATCACATCACCACAGTAGTCAGGAAATCCTTCGTTGTGGCACACCTCATCACAAAAGGTTTCTCATCCAGGAAAAAAGAGGTCATTGTTCCCCTCTACTCGTCACTCATTAGACCCATTATAGAGTACAATGCCCCTTTTGGTATGTACCTCACAAGACATCTACAACAACTGGAAAGGCCACAGAAATACCTCACAAAGAGGATTACTGGCCTCAAACAGATGCCCTACGCAGACTGTCTCAAAGAAATCCAGCTTTACTCCATCTCATATTGCCTATTCAAGGCGATCTCTACCTAACATACAAAGCTATGTCAAACCCAAAGCTTTTGGACATGCTCCACTTAAAGAAAACACAATTCCTCCGAGCTACATGCTCTAGGGACCTAAACCTTGTCACCACAATAAACAGAACATGCTGGAGGGATAGATTTCTGTCCCAGAGACTTCCCATACTCTGGAACAAACTACCTATCTATATCAAACAAAGCTCCTCATTAGCACTCTTCAAGAAAAATCTTGATGATTGGATGGGAGATAGGAAATTCACCCCGAGGATCTTTTCTGTGGCTCTGCTCGACAGGGGCACAGGAAAATAATTTTCTTCAGTGGCAAAAGCCAGGGTACCTTTTTGGCTAGGCTTATATAGGCCCTAGGGCCGATAGCCTAGTACCTACCTATGAACCTATGACATAGTCTCATGCTCTAAGCTTCTAACAAAACTAATTGACCTCAATTTCTCCACTTACATTCTAGACTTGTTCTGCAGCAACCTCATCAATAGACATCAGTCTGTCAAGTGGCTCTCCTCCTCCTTCCCTTTCCTACCTATCCAAACAGGTGTCCCCCAGGGCTCCATCCTTGGACCTCTACTATTCAACATATTCACTAACAAACTTCACACATCTTGCTGTCACTCCTCTCAAATACAATAAGCAGGCAACTCTACAATTATCTCCTCTTCTGGCAATCTCTCTCAACTTCACAAACTTACTCAAAACTCACTCCATTCTGTTGAAAGATGGCTAACAGACAACCAGCTCATACTTAATCCCCCCAAAAAACAAACTTCGACTTTTCCATCCAAAATCTCTTTCTCATTACAAATTTACCTTTACCATCTCATCTCTTATTAGCACAATAATTAATGTAGAATCTCATACAAAGCTCCTTGGTACTATCATAGACGATAAATTAATATTTGATCTTCATGTTCAACATTGTATCAAAAAAATCACAAAACATGGTTCTGCTTTACAGGAACACAACATTTCTCACTACAGGCTCCAAACCCTCAATTGCAAAAGCTAATCTTCTTCCCAGTCTCCTTTATGCCTCTGCTATCTTAACCAACTTACAGTCTACTCTAATGTCCAAGCTTGAACACACTTATAACAAAGTTCCTAGATTAGCTGCAAACCGACCCTGCACCTCTCATCACTGCCTTTCACTTAAGAACCTAAAGTGGTTAGAATTCCCCCAACAACTCCTTGTATCACAAGTTCAAATAACTCACACCATCCTCAACAAACCTACTACCTGCCCTGTTCTCTCTTCTTTCATATTCTACTACACCCAAAAACATTGAGTCCATAGCTCTGACCACCATCTGTTGCACATATATAAGCCCAAAAGAACCATAGATAGTAATCTAGCCTTTGATAATCATGTGCCTACAGTGGTGAGGAAACAATTCTATGTTGTGCAACTTATAAACAAAGGTATGGCATCTATGTCCAAGGAAGTCATTGTTCCACTGTTTTCGGCATTCATTAGACATATCATTGAGTACAATGCCCCCTTTGGTATGTACCTAACCAGGCATATCCAACAACTTGAGTGTCCACAGAGTCTCCTCACTAAAAGAATACAGGACATAAGAAATATGTCCTATGCAGACCACCTCAAGGCCCTAGCCCTGTATTCTGTCTCCTATAGGCTTTTGAGGGGAGATATATGCCTGCCATACAGGGCATTGTCAGACCCCACTCTGATGGACCTCCTGCATATCCACAAAACCAACAGTACCAGAATTACCTGTTCTAAAGACTTTAACCTTGCCTGTGATATAAATAGGACCAGCTGGCGAGATAGGTATGTATCCCAGAGACTACCTTGTCTATGGAACAGGCTCCCCATCCATGTGAACCAGAGTTCCTCCCTAATCCAATTCAAGTGCAACTTGGGCAATTGGATGGGGAAACTGGAAATTCATCCCTGGTTTGGCACCCATGTCCCTGATGCAAATAGGTAACCTGTAAATGGTTCATCTCAAAGGCCCATGCTGACACTTATCAAGGGTATCAGTGCTCATCAGAGATTTGGGATGCATGGCTAGGCATAAAATGGCCCTTGTAGTTGTTAAACTAATAAACACCTATGAACCTATGAACCTTTTGGCAAACTTCTTTACCGATATTCAGTATCTCAAGCCTGGAAAAAGCTCCCTTTCAGTGTCAGCACTATTCCCCACACAAATATCTTCAAAAAAGCCCTAAAAGATACCCTCTCAACCACGTGGATCTGTTCCTGCCAGGATCCTACATAACCCCCGTCCCTTCCTGTCTGTTTCCTTGTTATCGCCTCTGCTAATATTCCCACTAACTACGTTTCTATTCTCTTCCCATCTTATTTATTTCTATCTGTAACATTTCTTTTTATCTGACTGTTGATCTATGCATTCCTATTTCCTTAACTCAAATGTGATTTATTTTGTCTTCAAATTGTACCAATATTTTATACCATATGCTTCCACAATTAAATTATGTCACAGTTTATGCTTTAATGTATGTATTCTTAGAATGTATGTCCCTCTGTGCTCCTTTTCTCCTTGTGTCTCCACTGAAAATGAGCTCTGGCTCAGTTGGACAAACTCGGTTAACAAATGTCAAAATATTAAAAATGAAAGTGCTACTTTAAATAAAGCTTCTTTCTTTAAATGAATAATGGCTAAAGGTGTCTTATTTCAAAGATATGAAGGGATTTGGTACAAAAACGTTGGAACTTCTGGATAGAAGCTAAGGTTCACTCTCTTTTGTGATCCACAACCTGTTGTCAGGCTACTGCCTTTAGCACTTGCTCTGCTCATCCTGGCTGGTAGCCTGTCAGCTCTCCCAGGTTGGTTTAGCTTGGATCAGGCTGTTTCCACCACTTAGGACCTTTACTTTTATTGACATAGAAGGAGAAGGAGTCAGAGGAGAAGAAGGAGGATTGGAAGACAACACATTCTGTAATGTTCATGCCCCAAGCATACCAATGAGGTGTTATTTTAAGAACTCATGGGACATTCATCACTCTAAACCTTTGTAAGAAAGCTGTTGTAAAAGTGGTGTTTCCCCCAGCTCACCCCTAAGGAAGGGATGTCAACCTAAATTATATATTCTTCCATTAGTAGCAATCTGGTGGCACAAGTCCATTTCTGACCCTCAGTCGATATACACAAGCTTCAAATATGGCAATCAAATCACTGTGCCAGAAGCAGGATAACTTTGTAACAGTTAGCAGCACAAACTAACATACCATTTATATTCCCATTTCTTAATCTATGATGTGCTCTAGTCTAAAACATTTACCAATCATATTTCAGCTGTAGACTGCTTTCAGTATGTTGCCATTTAATAAGTGAAAGGTTATGAGTCACACATACTTTGGGGGATAATGCCTAAATTATAACATGCAGCAGTGCTCTATATGTATTGCTAATATTTCACTTTTGCAATACATTTACATAATACATAATGACCTGTAGACCAAATGCACAAAAGCACTTTTATTTATGTTTGCGGTGGTTCAGCGGTAGCGTTGCTGCCTCACAGCAAGAGGTTCTCCTGTTCGATTCTCGGCTGGAGTGCCTTCTGTGTGGAGTCTACATGTCCTCCCCGTGGTTTCAGGGCCTCCGAAAGACATGGGTGAATGGGCGCGCCTTCGCTGAAGGTTGGGTGTCGGGCTGGCAACTCGGCTCCATAAAAAAAAAAATCTACTGCCAATCATTAGTGGACCGGTGTTCTGCTGTGGCAACCCTTAACCTGGAAAAGCCAAAAAGACAAACAACATTTTATTTTGTTGTTAGACTGTCTGTAGACCTTTTAAGCCATGACTTGGGCTAAAGACAAGCATACATTGTGCAAGAGCAGCAAATCTATACAAATAAATTCAAACATTCAAGATTTAGAACATAAACCTGCCATACATCAAGACAGCATAAAGTTTACTAATATGGTAAACTACAGTACAGTAGCAATAAGGTCATTTAATATGACATTAGGTTAGCACATCTTATAAGCTACAGTATGGCAGTACCTATGAAGTGAGATGTATCATGTAGAGAACAGTATACGGTTTAATCTTGAGGAGACAGAATACAAAATAAGGTGAGAGGGGCATTTTTGTTACTGCTGGTACAGCTGCTACTTCAGTGGGATGTCTGACCAACTTATTTGTGAAGCTCATAACCCATTATTTCGTATTCTTTAACCATTCAGTGGATTTTGCATGTTTCTGTCAAAATTTTAACTAATCTCAGAGCATGTCAGTGTGCATCATAATGAGGTTTAGTCTTTCAGTCAAAAATATGAATTGGGATGAAGCATTGATAATTGTAATCCCCTTTTGTCTCCATTTCCAGCAATTTGGAATTCTTCACAATAAATCTCAGTTGTACCTCTATTCTTTAACTGGTTTTACAGTTAAAAGATTCATTTTATACACTGAAAGAAAGTAGAAATTGAAAGGGAGATACAATGGCAAAGGATGCATTATTGTGTGGTCCAAAAATGCAGTCTGTAAAGTTTTGAAGCTTCAAGGATCAATTTTGAAAAAGACAAATTGTCTGGCTGCTATCCTCTGTCATATGCGGTTTGATGCCTTTGTCCACTACCTGTCTTAACTCAACTCACAGCCTAATAATGTCTTCTGAAAGAAATGAAAAAAGTCACAATCAAATACTATCCTCAGATGGTTTAAAATTTCTTTTTTATACAGCTAGAATAAACTCCTACTGGTATATTCAGTGCTTAGCAGAAAGGATTACATTATCATGTGCCCCATGGATACCTGGGATATAAAGGATTATGATGTCATTGGAGGAAAGAAAAGAAAAAAATGGCAGCTTTTTGGCTTTGCTTTTTAAGAAATTTTTGTTTTGGATATACTAACATTTCTTGAAATTACATTGATCTCATTTATATCAGCTTTAGTTACATTCAGTCATCCTGTAATCCTTACCTGATTATGTTAACAACTGTCATTAATTGTATATTGTCTAGCTATGTTATATTATTTCCTCAACCTGCCTGCACCTTTAATTTCAATATGGCTTTGTGTAATGTGCAGTTATATTGGCAGTCAATGTATATTATAATGAAGAGAGTTAAGTTGTTTTATATTCTTTGAAATATTTTCCCTGGCACTACACAGAGAAAAATCTTCCCATCTGGACATTCCCAGCTAGTGTATTTAAATAAATAAATGCATATATACATACATAAACAACACTTGCAGTTTTATGAAACATCATCTTATTCAAACAATTGTAAGGGTTAGAAATGTTAAAAGGCTTTAAGATAATAACCAGTGTGAAACTGTTCAGTACCATTTAAAATACAAAATAAGGCAATAGTCAAAATCTGAGGAGGTGGCAGGACAGCTTCAGCTGTGCAAGTGTAGCATATAGAACAGAAAAGATACTATTAGCAAGCAAAAATTATAGTACTATACATAGTATATACTACTTTGTATATATACATATATATTATTATTTATTTAACATTTGTTAACCGGGAAAGTCCAACTTGGAATGAAGCCAATTTTCAGCAGCGGACCAGGGAGAAACACTCCAGATACATGTCTTTACAATGTAGGAGGAAACCAGAGCACCCAGAGGAAACCCACACGAATGCTGGGAGGACATGCAGACTCTACACAGAAGGTACCCCGGCTGAGAATCGACCTGGTGAAACTCTTGCTGTGAGGTGACAATGCTACTGCTGCACCACTGCACCATCATTATTATTATAACTATTATAAACATCAGTCTGGAGTTTTGAGATTACCTTAAAATCTATAAATATGGATAGCTTGTATTTTATACATCTTATCAATATTAAACTAATTCCACAAACATGATCTATGAACAGGCTTTAACAGATGAATATTTTGCAATAACTATCATTGTATTTTTCTGTTGATATGGTAAACATCTGTTACCAAATAAGGACAGGAAATTAAGCAAACTCATTTATGAATGGGTATTACATGTAAACTGTATATTTTAACATGGGCAGGACTCTGATAAAAAACAGATGCATAAGCCTTAAAGGCATCTTAGTTCACAAATCTTTAACTAATCAAAGGCTGGTCTGAATCAGAATTTGGTTGTTATAAAGCAACAGTCAATGATTCAGTTTGACATCCTAGAAAATGTGATGCAACAGGGTGGCTTGGGAATTGTGAACTGCTGCAAGCTTCAGGGGTTTCACCTGTTTTCTGCTTGTGTCAAAGCAAACTTGAAATCCAGGGATGGTGAACTGCTGTGAACTTCAGGGGTTTCACTTGTTTTCTACTTGTATCAAATCAAACTTTCAATCCAACTCAACATTAACAGAGCCTCTAAATAATGCTGTTTAGCTCTCATTCGCTCCAAGGCTTATGACTAACATTGCATCTAACGACTTTATATTCAAGTGGTTACAATGGCACAACCTTTCTGGCCACTGGATTTCCTCTTGGGCTGTAGTATAAGGCTTTGTAGCCCAGCTGACATTAGGAGATAATGTGTAAGAAGTGGGTTGGGGCTATATTACATTTGGTGTCCAAAACATATACCAGAACTGAGTGCTATTAGAAACTGGTCCCAGCTATATAGTAATGGAAATTTCTTCTGCATTCTCAGGAAAACTAGATTAAGACAGATACATGCATCAGTTTTTGACACCTCAGCTGCAGAAAGTTTGTAAAATATTTGCTAGTACTTAGAGAACAAAGACTGGTTAACTCTAGGTTAGTTTAATTTAGTGGCCGATTAAATAGCTCTATGCACAGAAAATAGCAAGTTCTCATTGACTTTGCATAAAATTAAAATGTTTCAAAGCTCATCCAGAGCAGGTAAGATAACTTTTGTTAGGGTGATTCAAGTAAAATGATTAATGTTTTACCACTGTGACCTTGTTTGAGGGAACATTCCCTTTTACCTTCACCTTTAATGAGTATAAATTAAAAAAGCTTAGTACTCCTATATGTGCAAAAGTCCCCTTTGCATAAAAGTACCTGTACTCTAAATCAAAGCTGCATCTAGAACAAGGCTTCTTAGGTAGCTGCCTATGGCCTGGTGCTGACTGGGGGTCTCCATTAAAGCTGCAAATCCCATCACGCAATGAATGTTATCATGATTTTCTTCCCTTAATGAGATGACTGACTGGCTGCTCTACAATCATGTTGTTGACTTTAAGTTCTGAGTCCTAACATGCATGTGCAGCATCAGTATATTCAATCAACTGCAGTAACAAAAAAAACGTGTCTCACCCAGTACCTTTCCATAAAGGAAGACACACATTCACACACTCACACACCCGCACAACCACACATATACCCACAGCCACACACACACACACACACACACACACACACACACACACACACACACACACACACACACACACACACACACACACATGAATGGTGCATGTGCACACACTTTTTTCTGTTGACCGTTGGCTTTTTCTACTGGGGAGCCACTCAGTGAGTAGCAGCCAGTTTACACTTTTTTTCCTTTTATTTAAATATAAACAGAATTTAAAAACAATTAAGTTATGTTATGTTTCAGTAACCCTCTCTGTCTTAGTCCTGCCCTGTCCTCAAAATCACTCAATTCTCCCCATATGGACGTGGCCAGCACAGCACAGTTGTAAGAACTAGTCCAGTACTTCTGCAGACATTTGGACATGCCTGGCTTTTTCTCAGTTTCTGGCTAAGTCACATCTCACTCACTTTATTAGCCTGTCCCACTGCCTTGAAACTTTGATGCTTGGGTAGAAATATATGGGGGGGGGGGTAAAAAATAAATAAGAGATAAAATAAGATTTGTTTTTTTTTTCAGTAAGCCATACAAGGAAACTGCAGTGATAACTTTAGAAATTATCTTTTTTTTTAATTAAAACAAGAAAAGGAGCCTTTCTGTTCCATTGTCACATTCATGAGTCAGTTCAAGCCTATATCTGCATGAATGTAGGGCAGTTCAGTAATTAATTACTTAGTTGCCCTAACTTCCTCCTGGCTGAGTATGGCACAGCAGATCAGACTGTACCTTTTCTGACTCATGAATAATTTACTTACTAACACATTCAATCTGAGTGTGCTTTTCTGTTGCAAACAAGAATATGCATTATAGCTGTCAACTGCCTTTCACTGTTGTCATATAATGCTATTGACTTTGCCTCATATTTTAATCTGTTCCTCATATTTTTTTTTTTATTTCTGGGCAAATAGTTCAGGATTGCAGCATAAAAATCAACAGATAATGATTGGCATTTAGTGTTTTAAAGTTCATGGCCTTCAGAAAATGCATTGCTAATGTGAAACCTGGTGTACCAGCAGCTTAAGTATATAAAAGCTGTATTTAAAGGGACATTTTCCATAAAGGTCATGGAATCCAGCACATTACACCAATATCAAGCAAAACTTAAGGATAACATTGTAATATGCTAATGTACGACAAGGAACTCAGAATACCTCAGCGCACAATGGAGTATCGCAGTTCCAACGACGCACTATAGAAATGCAGAAATAATCTATAATTATAAGACATGCTTGTCCAGTAACATTGTACATTACCAAACAAATGGAAAGATGATCACAAATCAAGAATCCTGATAGTTGTTTAGAAATATAGCAAAATCTGTACAGTAAGGTTACAGACAACTATGGAATGTTGCTGACTCAGTTGTGATAACAAAAAAATAAATAAATAAAAACATACACATTAAAAATGCCAAGTATCCAAAAGTAAGCTGCATGGCATTAAAACATAAATTTACAGGTGTACACACAGAAATGTCTCAGACAACCATAGATATTTCCAAATGCTATTTGTAATACCTATATATTCACATATTCATTACACTAAACTCAGAGACAACTAAGGAAGGAATCCATAAATTTACTAACAAAAAAAAAAAAATGAAAGGGGAAGGGCAACCATGGTCACATTGCCGTAGATAACAGTCACTAACAATTGGTTTGGGACTTGTGTGGGGAACAGTAGTAACAAGCACACCCAAGGAGAATAGGAGCTAGAAAAGAAGATTCAGGGTATTCGTGAAGAAGAGGGACATACAAGAGGAATGTTGGAACAGGAAAATCTGAGGGAAAGTCAGAGGGACATGGGCATTTTTTTTTTTTCGTGGGAATAGGCCCATTTTTTTTTCTATTTTTTAAAAAAATGGAAGGAAAGGTAAACATAGGGATAAAGGAGGTGAAGATAATCACAGCAGGTATGCAAATAGAACAAATAGCACAAAAAAAGAGAGACACAAGTTGGAAAAACAGTAAGGACAGGTAAGTTACACAGACAGCACAATGGAAAATTAACAAACAGGGTTGGGATGCATACTAGCTATGATGAAATACAGAAAAACAAATCTACCTATACACTATCACTTTACCACATAAACTGTGTAGCAGTCATAACTGGATGCGTATGTCCGGTTTACTATGAAAAGGATGATCGGACTTCATTCAAGTTCTGTAAGTCTGAACACCCAATTTGACATTTGTAAATAATGAAAATAAAATATTGAAATGCACAACAGCGAATGGTAGTGTGCATTTGCTGTTGTGAATTTCAACATTTTTAATGCAGATTGCACTATAGTGGGGATCTGGAAATGTACCCTTTCCCTCACTATAGTGCAATCTCAGAGTTTGTCTATATAATTAGCAGATCGGGGTGCAAAGCCCCACATGGGTGAAGTGGGGGGGGGGCTTGCCCTCCTGCAAAAACGTTCTTTGCTTTTGACCAGAAGTGTGGTATTTTTGAAAAATTCGACATTTCTGAGATGTTGACTTTTTTGAAATACCTCCTTTGGTCTCTTTTTTGTTCGGTGGTTTGATTTCTGATCTTCTGGTTCACAAATCTGATAACTCGCCCATTGTTGGTGTGAGATTGTGATAGCAAACCTAAATGACCTATGGTAAATGTGAATTCTAGGGTAATAAAGAAGAATCATTGTACAAATTGAATGAATAAATACCTACCCATATAGTCTGTCAGCATTGCAGGTGTTTGCAAAGCCTCATCACAGATGAGCAAATGCAGATCAAAAAATGATATATATCTTCAGAAGTCAGAACCAAACATTTGACCATGCATGTGAAAGGCAAACAACCAAGCACAGTGTCAAACAGAAGTACAGGAGAATAACAACAAAGGCTGCTACATGCACAAGTAGGTGTACACAGCCAAAATAAAGATGTAATGAAATGTGTGTATGTTACACACATATGCCATGTCAAAGGCAACACACAGGTATACATGTGTATGTCAGTGGCATAAACAGAATGTACATGAAATCAAGGTCAATAGACATACCTACACAAATGACATGTAATAATATGTTAAAAATCTAACAGCATAGAATAATGAACATAGCAGGTTGTGCAGATTGATGTGAAAAAACTCCACTGGGTAACAAACAAGTAGAATAAGAACAAGGACATATTGCAAGCATTAGCCACTGACTTGTGTGCAGATGTCCCACGTTGTAAAATGGCCATACATTTGGCACATGTTCACTGTGTCAAACCAATACTTGGCAATGGTCAATAACTGCAACAAAAGCAAAGATATCTGCAAAAAATACTAGGGAAATATTAAAATGGGAAGGAGGTGGACAACCTGGGACCACATCAGGGAAAAGCAGGACACAGTAAGTTGACACAATGCAAATACATACAGTATGTAAAGCACACAGACATATATTTAAACAAATGGAAAATGTATGTCAAATGGCCAGATGGATTACTGATGTCCACCAAACTAGGTATGTATAAAATACACATACACAGGAATGTGCAATCATGTCATATCAACATGCATATGTAAGTAAGCTAAAAATTGCAATCACATACACATATATATGCAATACATATACAAATGTCCAATAAAGAAAAGCATGTGTATGTTGACTACCCTGCTCATTACAGAGTAGAGAACACTCCAGTGAGCATCATTATAGCACATCAGCAATTAATCTATGAAACCTCACTTGTCAAAGGTACATTTCTGTATCAGTATGTATCCAACTATATGCACACACATGTACAGTCAAATGTGTACAACTATTTATTGAAGGTGTACACCGATGTTATTACTCCATGTCTGTGGAAATCATGCATACAACAAACATGGTGTAATATACTGTGAAAAAATGTGTATTCTATAACAGTTTGTACAGATTAACGTTTTATTGCTGTCTGATGCACTCAGAAAAGGAAGAATGCATATACACAGGATATACCTGTATATAATCCCACAAGGCATCAGTATTGCCAAACCATGACACAACACCACATCACAACAGTGGGACATCATGACAACTGTCATCCAAAAATATGTGGAATGATGTCTCTAGGTTGCACATACCTGATACAGCAAAGCAGATATTCAAACCATATGACACTCTTAGTGCTGGACTATGGACAACATATGTTATCTGTCAGTATTCTCGGTAAGACACATGTTTACAGGCTGCCTGTTACAACAATAGGTTAACTGCCACAATGCATGGACATCTAGACAGTGTAATATGTTAATGTGCGTCATGCACACATTGAATACCAAAGTAAATGTCACATGATAATAACACATAAGCATAACAATTACATGGTATGCATGCACAAGAGTGCATATACAGTCCAATCAATGAAATGTCAATCACCATGTTGGAAGCAGAACATAAGTGGAGCACACAGACAACACCTACTGAACAGAAGGACCAGGCTGATGTAAATCAGTCTCCTGAATGATCTCATCAGCTATAATCCTGAATGGATCCTGTATAGTCCATGCCATCTCATCTAAGAAGGTCCTCATCATGTTCCTCATCTGTGATTGGAACACATTGGTCAAGATCTCCTGAATCTCCTCCTAAATATCATCTCTATCCCAGTCATGGTGACGTCTCCTCTGGGGTGCAGGCAGGATGTCTTGGACAGGAGAGGATCTAGATGCCTCATCATTGTCACCATCTTCTTTGGAAGAATCTGGCAGTGGTCTCAATTGTGTATGTCATCATCTTCAGATTTGTGAATATCTTTGAGTACCATATACTGTAAATATTAATTGCAAAACACAAAAAGGTCTATCTCACAGAACAGTCCCAAGAACATCATAGCACAACACAATATTGTTATGATGACAGTTTACATGGGTACTGAGACACATCCATTATGGACAGAGTTACCTATGGCCCCATATATTGTACTCCTACAAAGGACAACAGTATTCTTTCCTGAAGAATTCAATATACTTAGATACACACACACACACACACACACACACACACACACACACACACACACACACACACACACACACACACACACATGGGTCATTAGCTTTGTTGAAACTGTATGAATGCTTAAAACACATATTTTACTGTCTGCATTCAATGATTTATATGAACAGCCACATCATGCCATTGTAAAAAAGAGGAGAAATTTATTGGACAATATTGTGGACAATAGGTAACTCATATGACAACTTTCTGAGACAGGCAGCATCATATTTGCTGAAAACATATCAATATAATGAGCACAACAGTAAAAACAATGTGATATGTTCAATCAGCACAACTTTAAGACATATCAGTATGTACTATATGTGTTAATAACAGTATTGTATGTGTACAACTGTATGCATTTTCATAAACAATCAGGAACCAGAAGGCTTACAAAACAAAACTTTGTAAATATGCTTGCTGATTATGAACTGCTGGTATTAAATTGGTACCTGCTCAAATGATAGTCAACTTAGGCTATATCAGTGATTAAAAAATAAAACAACCAAGGAGCTGGATACAGAAACAACACCAATGTTGACCTTCAGGGTGTGCAGACAAAGAACTGCCACAATCATATGGGTACCTGCACAACTGTCGGTCAACCTAGGCTATGGCACTGGTTTTAAAATACGACCAATATGTCAGAGACAGAAACAATGCCAATGTTGACCTGCAGGATATGCTGATTATAAACTGCTGCTATCAAATGGGGCACCTGCTCCAGTGTCAGTCAACCTAAGCTATAACAATATTTTTAGAAATATGTACATGGTATATGAGGCAGATACAATAATACCATGGATTAAAGAGTATGCCAGAAAATCTGCAAACAGCAGCACTAATACTGACACAACAGATCTCCATTCACTCTACAAATGAAGACAATACAAAACAGATCAATCAGATAACACAGCCGGACATACAATTGTGTAAAACCATATAGCATAAACAATAATCACAACACTTGCACTTGTATGGAAAACATTCAATTTAAAACCTGTGTGACAGATATACACAACATCAAACTATCATTTAGGTTGCGGGTGCATTGAAAAAAATGTGTGCTGACAAAATAGATCAAAAATACGTAATATATCAAAATTATAAGTTTTCTACACAGTTGTAATGACAGCTACCATTGGTTGATTTCACTTGCCTTAATGATGCATGATGGATACTTCTGCATTCTAATCACTAAACATATTACTTTGAAAAGTACAGGCATGAAAAGAGTGGAATATGCATTTCAGTTTATAATATATATAAACTCTTCAACATACCTTGCTTCCTCTACTGTTTTTCAAGTCTGTGCCTCCTCTTGATGCACATCTTTCTGTTCTGAATGCTGCTCTTGTCATCTGAAATTTTATTCCTCAGATAACAATGGCATTCATTTCTCAACACACTTGTAGACTGTTTTTGTTAAATAACATTTAATAAGCACAATACTCCATTAACATTTTTACATTCAGGTGTTTATATTTTTGAGTATAGATTGCAGAGCATGAGACTCAAACCTGCAACAGCAGTCTATATCCAAACTCTAACCTTGATTCCTACCTAACACATCTTAGCAGTAAGAGCATGTTTTCCAGGCAGTGAAAAGAGTTAATGTTATGACATCATCTTGATGGGGATGGTCTACTAAGAATGATCTCGACTTAGGATTGCAAAGTATGAACATGTGCTGCTCATGTAGCTAAACTGTTTTTAAAATTGCATTCATGTCAGCACTGTTCAGAAACATTAAAGGTAATGGAGACCATGCATTCAAAAGAGAGTGTGACAGTGTCCTATAACATCCGGCTTCTGTGAACAGAACCATACCTGTTGTTTTAAATTACAAACACGGAAATGTATGTGTAAGGACCATTATTCCTTGTTAAATTGAACAACACTAGTTTAATACATACATCTTTCCTGGTCTTCTTTTCAGCTGTTAGTGTGGCCACCACAGTTCCTCAACAATAGAAGTTGATTTTTCTCTTCTATTGCCTTCAGTATTTCATGACAAAACAGACCTCCATAACATTTTTAAAAAGTATACAATATGAACCTAAAAATTGCTCAGATATGTAACAGGATTTATCAGAATGTACTGGCCCCACTGGTAAATAGCTGATGTTAACAAAATGTTATGGATTAATGAGATATCAGTAGAAATTTGACAAATAGTCCCCCAGATTTAATAAACTCAGTGTAGGAATAGTGCAAGCTCTACACGGAGTGAACCGTAGCTGTGTATGCAGCTGCGCTTCAGCAGCGTGCCTTGCATATTAATGAAAGTGCACTACTGAGGAAGAGCCATGTACATGTTTAGTGAATCAGTGTAGGGGGGTTATAGTGCTTGGAGATGTGTAACACATGCCCTGTAGTGCCAGACAGCACTGAAATACAAATGTTAGTTGCTTTATTTGGCCATCTTTCTTTTGTTTGTAGGGGGTGGATTACAGTGCCCATAACACACCCCCTGTACTGGCAAAGTGTTGGATGACACTGCAATATAAACATTAAAATGTAAATTCCCTTCTTTTTTGATCTTCTTTTTCTTGTGCTTGTGTGGCATGCTGCTTAGCAATGAACAAGTATCAGGCATCTAAAAAAAGAAACCAAATGCTTTTAATTTTAATGAAAAGGTCAGCTTTAAGCATAGCTGAGCAGGTTTGAGCAGTGCAGCACTCAGCAGTGCTTAAATGTAACTGAGAGCTATGTAGAACTGTATTGTTCTAATCATGATATCCTCGGTAGCTGAATGGTTGGATTGATGGCCTCATGTTCAATAGGTGCATGGTGTGAATACAGGCTGTTCAGCTTTTGATATGCAATAGGGAAATGTTTTAAAGAAATATTTTTTATCTATACATTGATAATAATCATAAGGCCTTCTTTAGCTATGTTAGAAACCTAGGAGGAAACTCCCAGATATGCTCAGAATTAGTTCAAAATGATGTGAAAATTACTGAACCTACACACATTGCCAACATACTGGCTGACAGGTTCAGTGCAAACTTCTCCCCCCCAAAAGGAGAGATATCTATTCCAGAGGATTGTAGCCCCCCCAAACATCTCCAACGCCCAGGTGAGAACTGCCCTCACTAAGGCAAAAAACACAGCATCCATGGGACCGGATGGTGTCCCCGGCTGTGTGCTTCACGAACTCAACGAGGAATTAAACCCACAGTTAGGACAGCTGTTTAATCTTAGCCTCACCTCAGGATACGTACCCAAGGAGTGGCGCACGGCGACTGTGGTCCCACTTCATAAGGGAGGTGCCTCCACAGACCCTGGAAATTACCACCCCATTAGCTTGACAAGCCTTATCTGCAAAGCCATGGAGAGGATCATAATGGAACTCATAAATAAAGACATAGGGAACTTGCAGACTTTGGATCCAACCCAGTTTGGCTTTGTCAAAGGCAGATCCTGCCTCTTAAACTTGGTTGACTTTTTCGAGACAGTCACCAAGGCCATTGATGAGGAAAGGCAGTCCATACAGCCTACCTCGACCTGGCAAAGGCCTTCGACACAATACCCCACTCAGGTATCATCGAAAAACTCATCAGCTTGAATGTAAACCCATACATCACAAGATGGGTTGCAAACTGGCTAAGTGACAGAACCCACAGGGTCAGAGTTGCTGGAGCCATGTCAGACTCAAAGCCTGTCACAAGTGGTGTCCCACAGGGCTCAGTCCTGGGTCCACTCTTGTTCAGCATCTACTTTTCTGAAGTACAAGCAAACACAGGAGGGTTATGGCTGACAAAGTTTGCAGATGACTGCAAACTGGGCCATAGTCGAAAACACATCTGACACAGATATCCTCCAGAAGGGCCTCACAGAAATGGATAACTGGTGCCAGAGCCATGGCCTGAAGTTAAACGCCAAAAATGCATAGTCATACCCTTCGGGAAAAACAAGGTTACCCCTAGCTACCATATAGGTGGCAATCCACTGAGCACAGAAAAGTCATCAGGGATCTGGGGACCCAGGTTGACAGTAGCCTTCGCTTGACACTCATGTTGCTAAAGTAGTTAGGAAAACCTTCTATATCGCCCACCTGATCATGAAGGGATTCACATCTAGATCAAGGGAGGTCATCATCCCCTGTACTCATCACTCATTAGACCTATGATTGAGTACAATGCCCGTTGGAATGTATCTGACCAGACACCTGCTGCAGCTTGAAAGGCCCCAAAAGTTCCTCACCAAAAGGATAAAGGGTCTCAAAAATATGTCTTATGCTGCCCGACTGAAAGAACTCCAGCTCTATTCAGTCTCATACCGCTTGCTCAGAGGTGACCTGTGCCTGACATATAAGGCCATGTCAAACCCAGATTTGATGAATATGCTTCACCTCAAAAAATCTAGATCCCTCAGAACCACAAGGGCGGGAGACTTAAACCTTGACACGGTTATAAATAGAACATGCTGGAGGGACAGGTTCAACCCCCAGAGACTCCCTATGCTGTGGAACAAAATCCCGGTACATGTGAGGCAGAGCACCTTGCTGGCCTTGTTCAAGAGGAATCTTGACCAATGGATGGGAGATCACAGATATACCCCAGGGATTACTTCAGTGTCACTGCTTGACAGAGGCACAGCAAAATGATAGGCATAGTTTTTATTCAAACTAAAGGGGTGGCGAAAGCCACATAACTATGGGCTAGGCTTATAAATGCCCTTGGGCAGATAGCCTAGTATGAACCTATGAACCTATGTGTTAACCTGGTTAGACCAGATGGACCAGAAGCCCAGTTGCAGTGGAGACCTGAGGATAAAAGCCCCAGTTACACACAAGTGTCCAATACATGGAAGTCACACTCCAAGATAATGTAATTAAAATACATAAAGTTAGGTAATATAAAGTAAAATAGATACACATAATAATAAAGTATCATTAATGAACAATTAATTTAAATATTATTTTTATATTTTTAATAAAATCTGGTTTGCCCTTAGTTAAGCTCTGCTAAGCACTATTAAGCCAAGCCAAGCAATGCTTAAACAGGACCTGTTTTAGCATTACTTAGCAACACGTAACTCCGCTTAGCTGGTTTGGGCACTGTTAAACAATCCCAGTTTAAGCAGTCCTCAGCTCAACTAAGCAGGTTTGCATACCACTAAGCATTGCTAAGCATTGCCAGTTTAAGCCCTGCTCAACTAAGCTTAGCAAGTTTGCACAGTGCATTTTTAATAATGGTCTAATGGCAGCAAAGGGTGGGAAAGCAGTCTTATTTAAGTCAAACATGTGGGAATACAGCCAGAAACTGTTGAAGTTTAAGCACTGCAGGAGCTATGGCTGAAGTCAGAGAGGGAGCACATTTCCAGGTGCAGCACTGGGGCATTTTAGAGTCCAGGGTCATGGTTGGACTCTTTGTCAAAGACCATGGTGACAGACTGCTGCAGGACCAGTACCAGGGCTCTGAATACAAGTCAGGGGCCAGGCACCATCTGACACATGACCTCACCACTGCAACTGGAATCCCCAACACTGGAGAGCAGGTGCGTCATCATTATGATGACCTGAAGTGAAGGAAGGTGGCGTTCTTGGCTCAATGGATCGAAGACACTCAGGACTGCAATGCCCCAGAAGTTTGCAAGTATAGGAATCATTGATTTACCAAATTCTAGTATGAATATCTGATAGACAGGTACGCATAATAGTGTGTTTTCCCCCCACAGCTGCAGAGGAGAAGGCTCGCAACTTGGAGGCCCATGCAGGTCGTCTGGCCAGGATGCACTGAGAGTGTGGTGAGTGCAGATATATCTTGCAATATATAGTAATCCAATTAAGGAGTACAGTAATAACTGCCAGTAGGTATAGTCTGTTACGAGTATACTGCAATGAATGTGTACATAGAGATGGACTGATATAAATGTGTATTGCCAGGTACAGTTCAATATAGATGAAAGCATGAGACATGCTACTGTTACGTAAAGAAAGATAGTACTGCATTAATGATGTTTGGGAATAACATGTGTATACTGTATTAATAATAATACATGTTCTGGTAATAAAGTACACCGTCATTGAAAAAGTGAAGAGAATAAATTAACTGTATCCCTAATCTACAGGAAATACAGTACAACTACAGTCAGAGTTGTGAAGAAATACAGGTAGTACTGCATAGATTGTGAGATAACAGATGTGTTTCAACCCCTGCATTATGTAAAGTTTAGAACAATAAAGATTGTCAGCTGTATACCAATCACTTGTGTCATGTCAACCTCAATAAATCTGTCTTCTGCCAATTGTTGTGTGTATTTTGGGCTGTTCAAGAAATCAAATAGTACAGGTTTTCTGAAGTAAACATAGGTATAACACCATGAAGTGAATGAAGGTTGACCAATAAATAACTGTCACACTAAAATGTAGATGTGGAGCTGTACTCAAGATATATGGTAATATGATATTTGTTCTGCACTAAGATCTGAACCTAGAGTAGTACTGTCTAAGGTATTATAATGTGCTTCTCCCAGGATTGTCTTGTGTTAACCTTTACATTTCAGCTATATGCATCCCTGAATGTAGGTATGCTGATGCAGGCAAGTATGAAATTGTAATAGCTGTAGACTGCAAATATACCATCTACAAATTTATATGGGTCAGGTAGGCAACCCAGCACCCCAATAAGGTCTGTACAGATCACACATATTCCCATCCACGAGGGGTTAATTGTGTACACCTGCATTCCAAGTATTAATACATAGTTCACCTACTATCTTTGTCATGCATGAATCTCATGAGTGTATGTTAACTGTCACTGCAGTATTGTGTGACACTCTACTTATATTACCATATCACACTTTGTCACCAGGTGAGCTTTAGGTACATATCACTCAAACAGCATACAGCAGTGGCCCAGAAGCTCAGTGTGATAAGCAATACATATGTTGTTCATTTTGCCACACACAGACCAGGGTTTGAAATCAGGGACAGGTACTAAGATGTATTTATAGTAACAGACACGTAGGACTGACTGTTTGTACAAGCAGTTATGTGTTGTTAACAGATTTTCTCCCTACAGGACTTACAGGTAAAAAAAATGTCTGTAGTAGCTCTATGAAGGGTATACTAATGTCTGTGTCCAGATGTAGTAGTGCATAAACAGCATTTCTCAGCAAGGTGATAACACTGCATTAAATAAAACGGCATGAAGTACAGTACTATTCAAAGTTAATAAGACAAATTAAATGGTCTATTTTTGGTACGGCTGTATGCCTGGTGCATCTGTGAATGTCTGCTGATAGTCTAACCCCATGCCTACCAATGATGGCAGAATAAGTGTAAACTCTCTGTACTGTGCACAATACATGTCTTTCAAGTGTCACGCTGTCACAGATAGTGATTACTGCTGCCAAAAACCTTGGACACAGAGATAAACCCAGCTAAAGTATGCCAGAAGCACACTCACACAACATCAGTGCAGAGTACCCCTTGGTAGTCATATATGTTCCCCCAACAAATAATAGTCCCCTGTAGTTATGTACCTGTAGGTGTTACAGCTTGGACAATACCATCCTATCTGGAAATCCTGAGAGGTATGCACATGCTACAGAAGTTATAGGGCACTTGTAGACATAAAGTAAGAGCAGACTTGTAGAGTATTGAGCAGTACTGCTGTGAAAAATATAGCCTATACAGTTGGTAATGGAATGTCTTTCTCTCCTCCCACCCCTGATCTGCATCATAAATTATTATTCTTATACTACGGGTATGGTTCCATTTTCACATGTTGCTTTCAAAACCTAGAGTTGGGCCTTGTGTTGGATCATTGCTTATATATTATAATGGTTGCATACTAACATACCTTGTTGAAATACCAATGTTGTTGGCCTTTTGCCGTAACTGTTACTGGCATGCTGTTAGAATAATGACTGTTATTCCATTTATGTCTGTGTTCTGTATGCTATGCAATTCTATTGTTCTGCGTTAAATGGAACATCCATGCATACTGTTATAACTAACATTCAAATGTTCTGTTAATGACTAACCAATATACTTTGACAAACCTCAACACCATAGCACACTTGGTTCTGGCAGATCCACTTATCCCACCTCATCTGGCTGTGGCACCAGGTCCCAGCACATCTGGGACCCAACCTGGAGCTGCCTCCTCTGCTGGTCCTGCACCACCCTTGGATGGAGCCACCTCAGGGGATGGGGCCAATCCACCCCGGGCACGGGAGTGGAGACGATGTTGTTACCCGAACTCAGTTCCCAAGCATGGTGCGCAGGGTTATCCAGCATGATTTTGATGACTGAGTGCACCAGATTGGGGGCAGATTGGCACACCTGGCCCAGTGCCCAGCCCCCAGTACAGCCACCTATGAGGCCGTGAAGGGGCAGTGGTTACTGCCTATGGGTGGGGAGCTCAGTCCCACTGTTTCCATCTGGCTGCACTTGGTCCTCTGATTCCCAAACACCCTCCCCATCCAAGGTCTTTGCCCCACTCATATGTCATATACCACTGCTGTCCGCTGTCTTGTCTGTCTGCAAATGCAACCTCTCCTACACAACTTACCTCCCAAAATGTACCTATAACCCTTCCCCAACATTCCACTCTTTCCTTAAAAAAGAGGGCATCTGTTACACAAAAAAAGTATTGTCCCATACATAGCTCTCCAGTTGGCTCCCACATACACTGCCATTAAGCAATCATCCCAGAAATTAATCAACAAAGTTATGTCACCCACACTGCTCCCTGTGGGATGTGAGGCTCCAAATTGTCCATACCATGCACAGCTGTTGCTGTAGAAGAAATGGAGAGCTATGGTCCTTTCCTACACCCATGACCAACTCAATCCTGCGCAAGTATGGATAGGTGCATGGCCAAATACAATAACTTCCTGCACCCATCCTACACATCCCTACCTGCCTTTCATATTGTTTTTCCCCCTGGTTGCCCCCATTTCAACACTGTCCAATTACCCCTTTTTTCTTTTCTTTTCAGGAAACAGCATGGGTTTAAGCAGACTAAGTGGCACTTAGCATCATGACACATCATGCAAACCCATTCAAACCTGCTTAAAACTGCTTTAATCACCTTGTCTGATTCTGGCACTGTTATGCACATCAATAAAATAATCACCTCTGCCAAGTCTCAAACCCAACACCCTCTGCACTACAACACAGTGCTTTAAACTACTAGGTCAACTCATATCTGATGAATTACTCATGTTTCTATAAATATATCATGCAGGACAATGATGTAACATAAGGAAAAATATACACCACTGCTAAGTATTGAACTCTCTGACCTACAGCCTAGTGCATTAGATCACTAGACCAACTCAGCTATGGAGAGTCACTAGTGTTTCTATAAATATATCATGCAGTACAATGATGTAACATCAGGAAAAATCTACACTGCACCCCTGCCAAGTATTGGACCCAGGACTCTATAAACTACAGCATAGTGCATTAGACCACTAGGCCAACTCAAAAATGGAGAGTTACTGTTTTTTTTTTTTTACAAAGATATCTTGCTTACCAGTGACAGATTACCTTTGCATATAATGTGATAAATGATAGTGTACTTGGGCCTGTCAGGCAGACACTGAACCAGTACACAGCCAAAGACATGTAGATGGATGTACGGGAGGCCTATGATATCAGGTAGAGCTGACAACTACACAGACTGTTGCAGAATGTCCACAGCTGTGCCACCTACTTATGGCATGGTTGTCATCAAACTTATTCTGTGTGCTGAACTGCTGGCAATTCAGTGCAGATTGAGGTTACAAAAACATGACAGACAAGTCAGTGTCACACATCATAGCCATCCGAACTCCCTCAGAGCCACACGCTCCAGGGATCTAAACCTTGTCATCACAAGGAACAAAACATGCTGGAGGGATAGGTTCCTGATCCAGAGATTCTCCAGACTCTGAATAGACTGCTCATACATGTCAAGCAGAGTGCCTCTTTGGCTCTCTTCAAAAGGAACCTTGAAAATTGGATGGGAGATAGGAAATTCACCCCGGGGATCATGTTAGTCGCCCTGTTAGACAGGGGTCTAGGGAAGTAAATATCATGGGAAGAAATAGCCATGGAATTGTAATGGCTAGGCTTGTATAGGCCCTAGGGAAAATAGCCTAGTACCAACCTACGATCCTATGAACATGTTCAGGACAATCCTGTGTAACACACAGTATGCATGCACATATGTCTTGCAGCTAGACCTCCCATAATAATGACTCAGTAGCTCTATCTGTTACATTCCTAACCTGTCTGACATTTGGACACCCACAGTTCTGGCCCACAGTCCAGTCTGTTGCACGACAACTGCATGTTTGTCAATAAAACATAGAAATAACTGAGCCTGACAATGTCCGGCAGAGCAGGTTGCTTCTACTGCAGTCACTGCCACCCACAGCAGCATGTCAAAGGTCTATGGGACACATGTCTCAAATATGAATGTTGTTGTTGTGTCTTTTGGCTTTTCCCGGTTAGGGGTTGCCACAGCGGAATTCTGGTCCGCTAATGATTGGCAGTAGATTTTTACATGACGAGTTGCCGGCCCTGATGCACAGCTTTCAACAAAGGTGCGCCCATTCACGCATGTCTCCATACAGAAGATGCTCTAGCTGAGAATCGAACAGGACGTCTTACTGTGAGGCGACAATGCTACCGCAGAACCACCCCCACACAAATATGAATATGTGTCCTAAATGTCCCATAGCATTCTCTGGATGGCACTATTACTTCATATATGTACCAGAGGCACATGCCTCATCTGGACTGTTATGGGTACCCTCACCCTGGCCATGCTGTGACACAAGAGCTGACACTGCTCCCTCATGCACATATATAGCTTGCTGTCCTCCAATGTCTTTACAATCCCCAGTATGACTACTGGCCAGAATGCAGCAGCTGTGGCCTGCTACACATGCATTACTATGTTCAGCTACCTGCTTCAGACCTGCCATACCTCCCAAACTCCTAAGACAGGGCATCTGCACAACACCCGTACATAAAGGGTTGGGGGAGGAAATGTTCAGGTGACGGAGACATGTGTCACAGTCTCCCCCTACAAACATACACAGCCGATAGACCAGCATCAACTGCACCAGCATGCACATTCAGATAAAAATGTATGACACTCACATATGCCTGTCTCCTTCCTGACTCCAACACACATTGTTACACATTATCCTGCCTCAGAATCAGAAAATCTGTTACCAATGGCCAAACATAACATGCAAAACTGTGGACCTACCATATTATGGTATTTCTACCTACCCTCTGTGATGCTGTAACTCCCACACTTCAATAATGTCCTCCTCATAGGCCAACAAAAGGGACAAGGCCTACATGAAGGCCTTAATTATATCACTGTATTGCCATGCCATTGGCTAATGAAAATTCAACCAAGTTGTTTTGGATGATATTAGCAAGGGTGAGTCACAGGTTGGTGCACAGGCAATCACTTGTTCATGAGCATTACCTACAAAAGGCAAGTTGCTGCCTATGGTAAACAGGTCTGTGACTTTCTTCATGAAGACAGACTGTGATTTCCAAGGAAAACTACCAATGGATTTCTTCTCACAAAGGAGTACAGAACTATACCAGGTTTTTCATAGAATTAGCCATGTAATGGAATGCAGATGGGGGATGCAGTCATGGGAAATAGGAATTTCAACAGTGGGTCTCAACAACATATTTTGAATGACATCTTGCTGTTACTCTACTGTCCAGCACCTACAGTCATCCCTTTTGGCTCTGTCTGCAGTGACATAGATCACAGGCCGGCCCCTGATTCCCCCCAGAGATAGTCAGCTCACATACAAATGCTACTGGATTGTCTGTTGTACAATAGTGACAGTAACTACTGGTGGATACAGCTGGCATATCACATCATGTACTGTCAGTGAGCCCACTCAGTCTGTAAATGTCATACAGGGTTAGTTGTTCAAACATTGCCCAGGTGTCCCTGACTGTTCCTGACATACTCTGGCTAGGTCACTGTGTACTCTACACCTGTATGTCATTGTCTGACAGCTATGGCTAGCATATCTGGTGACACCCCTGCAGCAGGACAGCAGGTTATAGGCAGTAGTAGTGGGGGTCACAGGGTCTGCCTCAGCAAGAGTGTGTACATCTTGAGCATACAATGTAAGCAAATTAATACAGTACCAGATATTAATGCACCATTACTGTGTTCTGAGGGGTCTGACATGTCACAGACACATTCACCACACTCTGGGGACAACCATGACATATTGTCCAACTGCTTTCCAGACATTCACATGTGTCAGGCAGCAGGTCTACATCTATCAGGCACATGTACACATTCTGCAAACATCTGGGTACTGCAGATGTCAGACACCTATGGGGAGGAAACCCTACACCACATATGCACTGCTCTCAGTTATTGTGTAGCACAGATGTTGCTAGAATGTCCACATGCACTTGTAGTACCACTCACCTAATTGTCAGATGTTGGCTGTATGACATGGCACTGTAATGTTGCCCATAGGGGACACAGCACAGTCAATGTCAGTGATGGGTGTGGAGGCATAACACCACAGTCTCTCGCAGCACACAGGCCATACCTGGTATATCTAGGACCATGTGAGGTTACTAGGCTATGGGCCCTAAGCCACCATATGCCTAGGTCAGATGTTAGCCCATGTGTATGCAAGGCAGCACCAGATGCCCCAGTCCAACAGGGACACAGCTGGCATGGCAAGGGTGCATGTGCAGTTAACCATCCAGTTATCCAGGTTCCACTTGCAAAGGTGTAAATAGCTACCCTGCCTGATGTGGACAGGGTGACCATTCCACAGCAGGGTGAGTGTATGGGGCACACATCTGAGACACCAAAAATCCCAGTTGATTTCACACACTAGGTGGAGGGCGTGTGTGTGTGTGTGTGTGTGTGTGTGTGTGTGTGTGTGTGTGTGTGTGTGTGTGTGTGTGTGTGTGCGTGTGTGCGTGTGTGTGTGTGTGTGTGTGTTAATTGAGTGGAGCTTCAGTTGCACTTGTGCAGCAGTCCCAACAATGTGGAGTCCATGACTACCTTGCATGCCAGACAGAGGTCACCTCTGAAAAGCATGTATGAAACCAAGTAGAGGTTTGGGCTTGTAGTGTATGGTAGACATTTGAGGCCCTGGTATTTCCTGGTGGGGAATGTCTGTGATGTCCCCAGCTGCTGCATGTGCTGTGTGAGGTGAATTATGAATGGGGCATATTACACAATAATGGGCCTTAATGGGGGAATACAGGGATGTTGGGACCCCATGTCCCTGGATGACATACTGTTATGTATGAGGTGGGCCATGTAGAAAGTTTACTATACAACAGATGCAACATGGTGGTTCATAGGTTCATAGGTTCATAGGTTCATAGGTTGGTACTAGGCTATCAGCCCTAGGGCCTATACAAGCCTAGCCATAACAATTCCCCGGCTATTTCTTCCCACATTATTTACTTTCCTGGACCCCTGTCTAGCAGGGTGACTGACGTGATCCCTGGGGTGAATTTCCTTTCTCCCATCCAATTGTCAAGGTTCCTCTTGAAGAGGTCCAAAGAGGTACTCTGCTTGACATGTATGGGCAATCTATTCCAGAGTCTGGGGAGTCTCTGGGTCAGGAACCTATCCCTCCAGCATGTTTTGTTTATTGTGATGACAAGGTTTAGATCCCTGGAGCGTGTAGCTCTGAGGGATTGGGATTTCTTTAAGTGTAGCATGTCCAACAGCTCTGGGTTTGACATGGCCTTGTATGTTAAGCAGAGATCGCCTCTGAGTAGACGACATGCGACAGAGTATAGCTGGAGTTTTTTAAGGCGGTCAGTGTAGGGCATCTGCTTTAGGCCTGTGATTCTTTTAGTGAGGTATTTCTGAGGTCTTTCCAGTTGTTGCAGATGTCTTGAGAGGTACATACCAAATGGGGCGTTGTATTCTATAATGGGTCTAATGAGGGATGAGTACAGTGGGACAATGACCTCCTTCTTTCTGGATGAAAAGCCCTTTGTGATGAGGTGTGCCACATAGAAGGATTTCCTGACTGTTGTGGCAATGTGGTTATCGAAGGTGAGACCACTGTCCACCTGTGTCCCTAAGTCTCTTATCACACTTTCTGTGTTTAGTGTACTGCTACCTATATGGTAATTCATGGATACATGTTTTTTCCCAAAGGGGATAACAATACATTTCTTGGCATTGAGCTTGAGCCCATGGCTCTGGCACCAAGCATCTGTTTCTGTAAGGCCCTTTTGTAGAGTATCCACATCATTTGGGGATTCAATAATGGCTCCCAGTTTGCAGTCATCTGCAAACTTTGTTGTCATGTTGCCATCAACCTGTGTACACAGATCCCTCATGAATGATTGCATAGCTAGGATGTTGTTAACTGTGGTAATATGTGGTTATGTCACTCTCCCCATAGGGGTTGACACGGCATTTCCTGGTATGCAGCCTGAGGCCATGTGTGTGGTACCAGTCATGTATCTGCATGACACCCTCCTTAGGCAGATGTCCACATCCCTAGTGAATCCGGTGACAGCACATAGCATGCAGTCATCTGCAGACATGGTTGGCCATAAACCAATGGCTGTGGCCTACACCTCAGATGTGTACATCACACATAACAGAGGCCCAAACACAGAACAGCAGATTATGCCACTAGTTATGGGTCAACCTCCTGAGGTGGATTCCCCAATGTGGATTAGTTGGGTCATGCCAGTGCACCGGTGTGCTACTCCTATGGTAACATATGGTGTGATGCCTACTTGGAAGTGTATATCTATTATGGCCAAGTGTGTTTTACTGTCAAAGACTTTGTCCAGGTCAAGGTAGGCAGTATGCACTGTCACACCCCATCCGTGCTTTAGTGACTGTGTCAAAGAGGTCATCTGTGTGCAACAGACATGATCTCTTTCATGTAGGATGAATCATGTGATGTGATAGGCCCCCATGGCTGATGTATACCATCTTTCACATGACACTGGTGACCTGTTCCCTACATATAGGAGAAGAGGGCAGGTACTGTGGACATCCTGATGTACTGAAGGGGAGGACAGGAGGTGAAGTCTATACTGACTCTGTCATGCATCAGGTACGCTATACCTACAACACTGGTATAGTTGGTTCCCTTGACCACCACAAATGAGCAGAAGCAAGTGCTTCCTGTGATGTTGCAGACATATGTGGAGAATGGGAGATGATTGTCTGTAGTGGATGATGACAATGTGTGCTAGTGGTTTGCTGTGCAGGTTTCCGAGAGTGATCCATTTCTCTGGTTCACACTATAGAGACAATGCTGCAAAATGGGCACCTGCTCATACTTTGTCTCTGACAGCGGTATGTCATCCCTGTTATAGACACATATGCATTTCAGATATTCCCCAGACAGGTGTACATATCCTTGCAGAGGATGATGTAGTCCTGTCGGGTATACCTGACCCCATACATCTGTAGAAATGCACATATAGTGCTTGTGTGTATGTGCAGATATTGTTGCTAGTCCCTACAAAGGGGCTGGGGGCTGTGAAGCTGTGTATACTAACCCCCAGGAGGCAGTATTCCAAGTTGGAGGTGATGTATGTCTGACCCTAGCTAGATGGATATTGTGGGAGATGGTGACTGCAAATGAGACCACATGATGGTTGCTTTGCCATGGAGGATGCCACTGTAGGGATGCTGCAGTGGTAACCTGTGTTGTGTAATATTAACTCCATCACACCTTCACCTCATGTGGGGGTAGCCCCTAGCTGCACTGAAGTGTTTGTAATACCACTGTTGATGGCTCTCTGGCCATTTGTGTGCTGACATGGATGTGTCTTCCAATGTATGTTTGGGTCATTCAAATGACCCAGGATCAGGGTACAGTCCCAAATCATAATACGGCTGATGAGGTCCATATAGGCAGAATAGGCTTCCTGGTCACATGTGATAGCCAGTAGCTGGCTTTGATTTGCATATGTGTGTTGGCAATGGTGAATTGCCACTGCAGCATCCCCTATGCATCTTACTGCCTGTACAGTGTGGAGGTGTGTATGTGTGTCATATATACTGAAATCATATGTCCCATGGCATTTCTGCCCACACTTTGGGGTATGACTGTATGATAGGATGGTTGACCAGGTAAGGCTGGGGTGCTGTCTGTAGCTTTAAACCATGTGTCTTTGACTGCACATATGTCAGCATTTCCCAGGGTTAAGAATGCTTGCATTGAGGGCAGAGAAATGTGTAGACTCCTTGCATTTAGAAGCATGGCCTTTAATGTGTGCTACGCTGACAGTTGTACATTGGCAGTGATAACCTCACCACTTGTCCTACTGAAGGCACTATGGGGGTGGTGACAACTATTGCCAGATGCCTGAAGGTCAGTTGAGACATATGGAGGCCATCTCTGGCAAAGTATTGTGGTCTGTTGACCATATCATCCCATGCTCACAGGTACTGGAACCTCTTGAAATATCCAAATAAACAAGTAGATAAACCAGGTAAGGTTCAAAATGCAAAACAGCAGTAAAAAAATCCAAAACTTGGAAACACTGAGGTAAAATGCAGCGTTTATTCCAAACAGGAAAAAAACACAAAGCTTTCAGGATCAACCCTTCATCAGTGTGTCAAAAAAGAGATCAAATGCCTTCATTGAAATAGTAAATTCAAACCATAAGTCTTTTTGGAATAAACATTGTATTTTACCTCAATGTTTCCAGGTTTTGCATTTTTTTACTACCCCTTGGAATATCACAGGATAAAAGGCCACATGTTAGGTCAATCATATCCTGAATGTATTGCGGCATCAATCTGGGTGACAGTGGAATGCTGCATAAGGCTAGGGACATACCTGCCTGGGACATATAATCAGTGTTCTCACTCATGTCTCACTGCATATAGTCCAGGACATACATCTCAGGTCAGGCACACCAACATGGACTGTGATAGACTCATGACAGTACCTGTTGGTAAGAGGCAGCAGTGCATATGTGATATGGTGGATTCTGTCACTTGACATACAAATAACTGTCACCATCCACATATACAGCCAGGTGAGAGGCACATCAGTGTGTCTCACAAAGGAGTCTCCTATGTATAATATGTTTGACATGTGCAGATGCCTGTGTGGCTGTGGGACACAGGTGTGTGGCCATGTGTGGTATGTGCTGTGCACGGCTGTGGTGTTCATGTGTGGCTTTGCCTCAGAGGTTTCAATTGTTTGTGGATATGTATGATGAGGACCTCTGCATATGTGTGTGTGTGTTGTGTAGGTGTGGGTGGTGTGTAAGGTGTACTGATTGTGTTTACAACCTGTTTGGGGACAGATATGTGCGCTTGACATGGAGAAAGCTTGGACTGTAGGTTCCTAATGTCATTGAATCTCCCACACAATGTGTTACTTGCTGGTGTTTGTAGATAGTTGCCCATTTGTGTACATGAGGCAGATGGTACACTGTGCCAGGATGCCCATATCAAGTGGACTGGCAGGGGAAACTGTAGGGCATCGTCCTGCCATATAGTTCAGAATCGGAAGAAGGAAGGCCAGGGAGACCTAAGGGGTGGTCCTACAGTCCAGGTGCGTAATACAACAGTAGGAAGCTGACACCACTGCATACAATGTATAGGTGCAACAGGAAAATGCATTTGAACACTGTATAGGACGTGCAGCAAGTGGCAGGAAACATCAAGATCAGGAGGGAATTGCATGATGTATTGCCACTATGTTGCTGATAGCCACATACATACTGTGATGATAAATGGTGGGGTATGATGTGGGAGTTAGAGGTGGATACTGGTAGCAAATGTAGATGTGCAGGGTGTGTACATCATGGTGAGCAATGTATGTGGTGCTGTGATGTGTTCCCCTCTTCATGTCTTTCAGGTGGGATGTACCACTGTAGAAATCCACCTTTCTCAGAAGCTGAGACCGCCAGCATAATTGATGCCCTGAGACTCCATCACCAGGTGCTGTTGTCAAGGAGTTGCCATAACCAGCAATAACGTGCTGCACTGTGAGCAGATCTTGTGGCATCAGTTAATCATGTGGACCAACATGACAGGAGCTATGAGCAGGTCTGACACAGGGCCACTGATCTGATACATCATACACAGCAAAGGGCCACAGCTGTATCCAGGGAATATGTTGGCACTGGTGGAGGGCCTGCTACACAACAACCACTCTTGGATACAGAGGAGTTTCTGGCAAACCTGGGTTCAGCCACCAGCTCACAAGAATCAATAACACCACATGCTGTGGGTGACCCAGCTTCCTCAGCTGAGAAACGTCCAGGTAACCATCCAGTT